>NC_092735.1:34169862-34303516 GCF_047496885.1 Scyliorhinus torazame
CTTTTATGTAATATCACTCAAACGCAAAGTATTGGTTTCCAATGTGTGATTCTTGAACCCTGTGTGCATCCCGAGGTCATGGGGTTGGGAGGGTCTCTTACCGTGTGGTGCCTATCGTGAAAGCCCTGCCTCCCACCACGATCCGGGTCCCAGAGTTTCTGCCAGACAGCCAGTGTGTCGGGGGCGAGAGGTCAGACACTTGGGGGGGGGGGGGGGGGTCATGATATCCCTGGAGCCCCGAGCTTGGGGCATGGCGTTAGCATCTGGTCTTACATGTTCCACCCTCAAATTCCCACAGTTGTGTAAAAAGGGGCAACCCCTTGCTTTCCCCCTCCAGGAACAGATGGCAGGGTTAGTATAGCGGGGAAAAAGGGTGTCATTTTAAGATGGTTACAATCTCAATACAAAGTGGTGTTGCTGCCCTCACCAGGGGGGGGGGAAACAGTGGAGATTGAATACAACAATGGCAGGGGTGAGGGACTTCAGTTAAGTAGAGAGACAGGGGGTGGTGCGATCTATCCAAATGGGGACAGAGTCCGACCAGCCTGCCCAGACAGCATGCCCCTGGGGGCCCTCCAATCCCCCGGGAGACCCCCACGAGTGCCGTTCCGCCTGGGCCCTGTTTGTGGAGACCAGCACCGAAACGGCGCTCGCCCGAGGTCTCCGAGGCGCGGAGGGGGTTCGATCCCACCGCCTTGGTAAGATCGCGTAACTGCATATTGGAGCACAACTAGCTGTCCCGCTCTAATATGCAGATTTGCCAGAAAGTGACCCCGCCCACAATGGGCGGGATTCCCATCGCGGGACCGCGTCAGATCCCGCGTGGCGCGGCGAGCCGGGTAGATCCCCCGGAAGTGGGTGTTGACAGGCGAGGCAGTGAAACCGTTCTGGAAACAGCGAGAGACCGCGTGCACGCGGGCATCAGGCGAGCTCAGCACTGGGCCCCAGTGTGCAGCTTCCATGGTCAAACAGCCAGACCCCTCACGACCAAGTTCAAGCGCCACGGACAACTGTCCATTCGGGCAGCAGCACCGCGGCAGGAGAGGCGGGAGGACAAAAAAAACATGTACCGAGGAAACAAAGTCAAAGGGAGGCACGGGAGGAAAAGGAAATTGGCCGGGACTTACTCATCTGCCTTGATCTGCCAATAGGCCTGGCGCGTGACGTTTACATAGTGAAAGTCTCCAGTGTAATATTTGGGATCCACGCCTCCCAGTAGCAGCTCCCCACCAGGCTGCGTGCTCACATTCCTGAAACAGGAAAACAGAAATCACATTAGAAACGAGTACCAATCATCAGCAAACACTATAGTCGGACACAGATAGAGGAAATCGGGCAACAGAGGATCAGACAGCACAGGACTCGGACGCGTCACAGAAAGGCCATTTGAGAGGGAGAGAGAGAAGAAAAGAAAGGCCATTTGAGAGGGAGAGAGAGAAGAAAAGAAAGGCCATTTGAGAGGGAGAGAGAGAAGAAAAGAAAGGCCATTTGAGAGGGAGAGAGAGAAGAAAAGAAAGGCCATTTGAGAGGGAGAGAGAGAAGAAAAGAAAGGCCATTTGAGAGGGAGAGAGAGAAGAAAAGAAAGATTGAGAGGGAGAGAGAGAAGAAAAGAAAGGCCATTTGAGAGGGAGAGAGAGAAGAAAAGAAAGATTGAGAGGGAGAGAGAGAAGAAAAGAAAGATTGAGAGGGAGAGAGAGAAGAAAAGAAAGATTGAGAGGGGAGAGAGAAGAAAAGAAAGATTGAGAGGGAGAGAGAGAAGAAAAGAAAGATTGAGAGGGAGAGAGAGAAGAAAAGAAAGATTGAGAGGGAGAGAGAGAAGAAAAGAAAGATTGAGAGGGAGAGAGAGAAGAAAAGAAAGATTGAGAGGGAGAGAGAGAAGAAAAGAAAGATTGAGAGGGAGAGAGAGAAGAAAAGAAAGATTGAGAGGGAGAGAGAGAAGAAAAGAAAGATTGAGAGGGAGAGAGAGAAGAAAAGAAAGATTGAGAGGGAGAGAGAGAAGAAAAGAAAGATTGAGAGGGAGAGAGAGAAGAAAAGAAAGATTGAGAGGGAGAGAGAGAAGAAAAGAAAGATTGAGAGGGAGAGAGAGAAGAAAAGAAAGATTGAGAGGGAGAGAGAGAAGAAAAGAAAGATTGAGAGGGAGAGAGAGAAGAAAAGAAAGATTGAGAGGGAGAGAGAGAAGAAAAGAAAGATTGAGAGGGAGAGAGAGAAGAAAAGAAAGATTGAGAGGGAGAGAGAGAAGAAAAGAAAGATTGAGAGGGAGAGAGAGAAGAAAAGAAAGATTGAGGGGGAGAGAGAGAAGAAAAGAAAGATTGAGGGGGAGAGAGAGAAGAAAAGAAAGATTGAGAGGGAGAGAGAGAAGAAAAGAAAGATTGAGAGGGAGAGAGAGAAGAAAAGAAAGATTGAGAGGGAGAGAGAGAAGAAAAGAAAGATTGAGAGGGAGAGAGAGAAGAAAAGAAAGATTGAGAGGGAGAGAGAGAAGAAAAGAAAGATTGAGAGGGAGAGAGAGAAGAAAAGAAAGATTGAGAGGGAGAGAGAGAAGAAAAGAAAGATTGAGAGGGAGAGAGAGAAGAAAAGAAAGATTGAGAGGGAGAGAGAGAAGAAAAGAAAGATTGAGAGGGAGAGAGAGAAGAAAAGAAAGATTGAGAGGGAGAGAGAGAAGAAAAGAAAGATTGAGAGGGAGAGAGAGAAGAAAAGAAAGATTGAGAGGGAGAGAGAGAAGAAAAGAAAGATTGAGAGGGAGAGAGAGAAGAAAAGAAAGATTGAGAGGGAGAGAGAGAAGAAAAGAAAGATTGAGAGGGAGAGAGAGAAGAAAAGAAAGATTGAGAGGGAGAGAGAGAAGAAAAGAAAGATTGAGAGGGAGAGAGAGAAGAAAAGAAAGATTGAGAGGGAGAGAGAGAAGAAAAGAAAGATTGAGAGGGAGAGAGAGAAGAAAAGAAAGATTGAGAGGGAGAGAGAGAAGAAAAGAAAGATTGAGAGGGAGAGAGAGAAGAAAAGAAAGATTGAGAGGGAGAGAGAGAAGAAAAGAAAGATTGAGAGGGAGAGAGAGAAGAAAAGAAAGATTGAGAGGGAGAGAGAGAAGAAAAGAAAGATTGAGAGGGAGAGAGAGAAGAAAAGAAAGATTGAGAGGGAGAGAGAGAAGAAGAGAAAGATTGAGAGGGAGAGAGAGAAGAAGAGAAAGATTGAGAGGGAGAGAGAGAAGAAGAGAAAGATTGAGAGGGAGAGAGAGAAGAAGAGAAAGATTGAGAGGGAGAGAGAGAAGAAGAGAAAGATTGAGAGGGAGAGAGAGAAGAAGAGAAAGATTGAGAGGGAGAGAGAGAAGAAGAGAAAGATTGAGAGGGAGAGAGAGAAGAAGAGAAAGATTGAGAGGGAGAGAGAGAAGAAGAGAAAGATTGAGAGGGAGAGAGAGAAGAAGAGAAAGATTGAGAGGGAGAGAGAGAAGAAGAGAAAGATTGAGAGGGAGAGAGAGAAGAAGAGAAAGATTGAGAGGGAGAGAGAGAAGAAGAGAAAGATTGAGAGGGAGAGAGAGAAGAAGAGAAAGATTGAGAGGGAGAGAGAGAAGAAGAGAAAGATTGAGAGGGAGAGAGAGAAGAAGAGAAAGATTGAGAGGGAGAGAGAGAAGAAGAGAAAGATTGAGAGGGAGAGAGAGAAGAAGAGAAAGATTGAGAGGGAGAGAGAGAAGAAGAGCAAGATTGAGAGGGAGAGAGAGAAGAAAAGCAAGATTGAGAGGGAGAGAGAGAAGAAAAGCAAGATTGAGAGGGAGAGAGAGAAGAAAAGCAAGATTGAGAGGGAGAGAGAGAAGAAAAGCAAGATTGAGAGGGAGAGAGAAGAAAAGCAAGATTGAGAGGGAGAGAGAAGAAAAGCAAGATTGAGAGGGAGAGAGAAGAAAAGCAAGATTGAGAGGGAGAGAGAAGAAAAGCAAGATTGAGAGGGAGAGAGAAGAAAAGCAAGATTGAGAGGGAGAGAGAAGAAAAGCAAGATTGAGAGGGAGAGAGAAGAAAAGCAAGATTGAGAGGGAGAGAGAAGAAAAGCAAGATTGAGAGGGAGAGAGAAGAAAAGCAAGATTGAGAGGGAGAGAGAAGAAAAGCAAGATTGAGAGGGAGAGAGAAGAAAAGCAAGATTGAGAGGGAGAGAGAAGAAAAGCAAGATTGAGAGGGAGAGAGAAGAAAAGCAAGATTGAGAGGGAGAGAGAAGAAAAGAAAGATTGAGAGGGAGAGAGAAGAAAAGAAAGATTGAGAGGGAGAGAGAGAGAAGAAAGATTGAGAGGGAGGGAGAGAGAAGAAAGATTGAGAGGGAGGGAGAGAGAAGAAAGATTGAGAGGGAGGGAGAGAGAAGAAAGATTGAGAGGGAGGGAGAGAGAAGAAAGATTGAGAGGGAGGGAGAGAGAAGAAAGATTGAGAGGGAGGGAGAGAGAAGAAAGATTGAGAGGGAGGGAGAGAGAAGAAAGATTGAGAGGGAGGGAGAGAGAAGAAAGATTGAGAGGGAGGGAGAGAGAAGAAAGATTGAGAGGGAGGGAGAGAGAAGAAAGATTGAGAGGGAGAGAGAAGAAAGATTGAGAGGGAGAGGGGTAAGAGGGATAAGGGCGGCATGTTGCGCAGTGGTTAGCTCTGGGACTGCGGCACTGAGGACCCGGGTCACTGTCCGTGTGGAGTTTGCACATTCTCCCAGTGTCTGCGTGGGTTTCGCCCCCGCAACCCAAAGATGTGCGGGGTAGGTGGATTGGCCACACTAAAATTGCCCCTTAATTGGGTACTCTACATAGAACATACAGTGCAGATGGCCATTCGGCCCATCGAGTCTGCACCGACCCACTTAAGCTCTCACCTCCACCCTATCCCCGTAACCCAATAACCCCTCCTAACATTTTGCACACTAAGGGCAATTTAGCGTGGCCAATCCACCTAACCTGCAAGTCTTTGGACTGTGGGAGGAAACCGGAACACCCGGAGGAAACCCACGCAGACACGGGGAGGATGTACAGACTCTGCACAGACAGTGACCCAGCAGGGAATCGAACCTGGGACCCTGGCGCTGTGAAACCACAGTGATACTCACTTGTGCTACCCTGCTGCCCAATCTAATTTAAAAAAAGAGAGGAACAGAGGAAAGAAGTGGGGAGGGAGAGCGGGAAGGAAGAAGGGTATAAAGAGACTGAGGGTTAAACCGGAACACACAGCTTACCGATTCAGGTAGAAGGAGAAGATATTCTTCTCCAGCTGTTTCTGTTTTATCATGTTATCAAAGACAGGCAGGACACCATCGACCGAGATCGTGGGGTAGCCCAAGCCAAGGATCCCATCGAACCTTGCAGCAATGAAGACAATTCCCGGCTGTTTCACAGCCTCCCCGAAAACCTGCTTCGGGGTTGCCATGTCACCGATCTATAAAACAAATGCGTACACTGCGATCACAGCCCCGCTCGCCCAAAAGGGACTCATAAGATCACAACACCGGCTGACACTTGCTGGTGGCCGCTGTTCAAAATCTTCCAGCAGGAGGCGCTGTATTGCAACAGGGGTCAGGAGGCCCCTGTTGCAAGTGGCGCTGGTGAATGTTTTTCAACTTTTCCCTATATTTCAGCAACTCTGCACATTATCGTCAAACACTCCCAGGACAGGTACAGCACGGGGTTAGATACAGATTAAAGCTCCCTCTACACTGTCCCCATCAAACACTCCCAGGACATGCACAGCACGGGGTTAGATACAGAGTAAAGCTCCCTCTACACTGTCCCCATCAAACACTCCCAGGACAGGTACAGCATGGGGTTAGATACAGAGTAAAGCTCTCTCTACACTGTCCCCATCAAACACTCCCAGGACAGGTACAGCACGGGGTTAGATACAGAGTAAAGCTCCCTCTACACTGTCCCCATCAAACACTCCCAGGACAGGTACAGCACGGGGTTAGATACAGAGTAAAGCTCCCTCTACACTGTCCCCATCAAACACTCCCAGGACAGGTACAGCGCGGGGTTAGATACAGAGTAAAACTCCCTCTACACTGTCCACATCAAACACTCACAGGACAGGTACAGCACAGGGTAAGATACAGAGTAAAGCTCCCTCTACACTGTCCCCATCAAACACTCCCAGGACAGGTACAACACGGGGTTAGATACAGAGTAAAACTCCCTCTACACTGTCCACATCAAACACTCACAGGACAGGTACAGCACAGGGTAAGATACAGAGTAAAGCTCCCTCTACACTGTCCCCATCAAACACTCCCAGGACAGGTACAACACGGGGTTAGATACAGAGTAAAGCTCCTTCTACACTGTCCCCATCAAACACTCCCAGGACAGGTACAGCACAGGGTTAGATACAGAGTAAAGCTTCCTCTACACTGTCCCCATCAAACACTCCCAGGACAGGTACAGCACGGAGTTAGATACAGAGTAAAGCTCCCTCTACACTGTCCCCATCAAACACTCCCAGGACAGGTACAGCACGGGGTTAGATACAGAGTAAAGCTCTCTTGAAAGACCTCACATCACTATTCGGAGGGCTGGGAACTTTTCGCAGTATTCTGTGTCTGTTTCTCAACCAACATCGCTGATTGTTTGTGGAGCTTTGCTTTGTGTAAATTGTTGGCTACATTTCCTAACTCGCGACACCAATTCCACGTCAAATGTTTGGTCAGAAAGTCCTGCGGTTGCGAACCGCGGGAAATTTAAACCTTTGAGGCGAGAAGGATGGTCTGCTGGGGAAGACAAAGGTATAGAAACATCTGGTTCAGACGTTCGCAACATCTGTCACGCCCCAGTGTCTGTATTTTGTGTTCAAGGCCAATTAATATGATTGCCCCTGTTAAGACCAGAGACTCCGGGATGTGGAGGAGATTCTTGAGGTCAGCCTGAGGAGGGATTTTGTCCACACACGAGGGAGGTTAATGATTGGCCACAATGAAGGAAAAGCACGATGGGAAGATGGGTGAGCTTGTATTCCGAACGTGCAAAATTAAAATTCCACATCCATCCCCTTTCTGCATCACCAACACCCAATTCGGTGTTGGCTTGTGGACTGTTTGCAGCTGTAGGGACGTGCCCAATGCACGTGGAATTCAAACCAACCCACACTCGCTGCACAACAGATCCTTGAACAAAGGCGATACAGGCTCAGAGTGTGGGGCTGGGATTGACGCACCCACCCAATAGCGTTGTCTTCACTTACAGTTACAGTATCCTGACTGAGGAACCCGGAAAGGCTCCCGGATCCATAGCGAATAGCGAACTTCGTCCCATTTTTAACGTACGTGCTTGATGCATCTGATTTGTACTTGTGGTGAATCCCTGAAGAGGCAGAAACAGAGGATCCAACTGAGCAAGCACAACACGAGATATTCCCCACACTCTGTCCCTGACCCCAATAAATACAAGAACATAGTGACTCCCAGGGCAGGTACAGCAGAGGATTCAATACAGAGTAAATCCCCCTCTACATTGTCCCCAAACACTCCCAGGACAGGTACAGCACGGGGTTAGATACAGAGTAAAGCTCCCTCTACATTGTCCCCAAACACTCCCAGGACAGGGACAGCACGGGGTTAGATACAGAGTAAAGCTCCCTCTACACTGTCCCCATCAAACATTCCCAGGACAGGTACAGCACGGGGTTAGATACAGAGTAAAGCTCCCTCCACACTGTCCCCATCAAACACTCCCAGGACAGGTACAGCACGGAGTTAGATACAGAGTAAAGCTCCCTCCACACTGTCCCCATCAAACACTCCCAGGACAGGTACAGCACGGGGTTAGATACAGAGTAAAGCTCCCTCTACACTATCCCCATCAAACACTCCCAGGACAGGTACAGCATGGGGTTAGATACAGAGTAAAGCTCCCTCTACACTGTCCCCATCAAACACTCCCAGGACAGGTACAGCACGGGGTTAGATACAGAGCAAAGCTCCCTCTACACTGTCCCCATCAAACACTCCCAGGACAGGTACAGCACGGGGTTAGATACAGAGTAAAGCTCCCTCTACACTATCCCCATCAAACACTCCCAGGACAGGTACAGCATGGGGTTAGATACAGAGTAAAGCTCCCTCTACACTGTCCCCATCAAACACTCCCAGGACAGGTACAGCACGGGGTTAGATACAGAGTAAAGCTCCCTCTACACTGTCCCCATCAAACACTCCCAGGACAGGTACAGCATGGGGTTAGATACAGAGTAAAGCTCCCTCTACACTGTCCCCATCAAACACTCCCAGGACAGGTACAGCACGGGGTTAGATACAGAGTAAAGCTCCCTCTACACTGTCCCCATCAAACACTCCCAGGACAGGTACAGCACGGGGTTAGATACAGAGTAAAGCTCCCTCTACACTATCCCCATCAAACACTCCCAGGACAGGTACAGCACGGGGTTAGATACAGGGTAAAGCTCCCTCTACACTGTCCCCAAACACTCCCAGGACAGGTACAGCACGGGTTAGATACAGAGTAAAGCTCCCTCTACACTGTCCCGAACATGCTCATCACATTCCTGGAAGTTGCTTCCTAACTGCACAGTGGGTTTACCTACACCACATGGACTGCAGCGGGTTCAAGGTGGCTGCTCACCACCACCTTCTCAAGGGCTCCTAGAAAAGGGCCGAAAATGCCAGCTACCCCCACATCCTAACAATGAGTAACTGAAGTGGTGAGTTGAACGTTTCTGGCCCTTGTTGGTTGCTACTCACAACAGGCGATGTCAAAAAAGGAGCAGTGGGACGAGGGGACCCAGAGATTGGATGATCCAGTGTCAAAGACGACAGTGAACACCTGTGGTGGTGTGCCGATGCCAATCTTGCCATAGTACTGGGCCTGAAAGAGAGAAGTCATGAGCTGAAGGAGCACCAAACAAGGTCCCTTTCGGGAGGCAGGAAGGAGGAAGAGGAAGCCAGCACATGAAAGGGACTGTGGAAACCACGGAGCCCGAGCTTCCACCTGGTATCATTCCAGACGCTGAGCTCTCCACCGCACATCACCCAGGCGGCCGCTCCCCATTCGCAAACCCCAGGCTGTCACTCATACTCACGTCCAGGTAGTTTGTGAGTATCTCGGGGGTCTCTGCCTCATTCGCCGTGAGTCCCGTGTACTTCGCAGCCCCGTGTTGACCAGCGTCAATCAGCCCCTCGATGGAATCTGCAGCTTCGGCCAAAGTCCTCCGGATGGATTGGAACCTCGTAAGCGGGATTCTGTTGGACGTTGAAACAAAGAGATGCATGATTTTATTTTGCATTCCCCCCCCCCCCTCAACACAGACTTTCGGTGCAGTACGAGAACTGGGTCAAACGAAGTTCAGGAGCAAATGTCGGTCAGCTATTCGACTGTGAGAGGTATCACAGTAGAACCCAGATCTTCACCAACGTACTGTGACCAAGCGCCACCCTGGATTTTTTCTGTCCCTCTTCATTACGGCCATATCTCTTTTTGTGGATTCCACAGTGTAGCCTTCCCCTTTAATGTATCTATACTATTCATTTCAACCATTCCCTGTGCTAACGAGTTCCACATTCTCACAGAATTGTTACGATGCAGAAGGAGACCATTCGGCCCATCGTGTCTGCACCGTCTCTCCAAACGAGCATCGTGACTCAGTTCCAATCCTCTGCCTCGTCCCCATAACCCTGCACATTCGATTCAAATACTCGTCTAATGCCCTCTCGAATGCCTCGATTGCTGTCTCTAAGGATGTGCCGGGCTTGGAAAGGGTCCAGAGAAGGTTCACAAGAATGATCCCTGGAACGAAGAGCTTGTCGTATGAGGAACAGTCGAGGACTCTGGGTCTGTACTCGTTGGAGTTTAGAAGGATGAGGGGGGAATCTTATTGAAACTTACAGGGTACTGTGAGGCCTGGATAGAGTGGACGTGGAGAGGATGTTTCCACTTGCGGGAAAAACTAGAACCAGAGGCCACAGCCTCAGACTAAAGGGACGATCCTTTAAAACAGAGACGAGGAGGAATTTCTTCAGCCAGAGGGTGGTGAATCTGTGGCACTCTTTGCCGCAGAAGGCTGTGGAGGCCAAATCACTGAGTGTCTTTAAGACAGAGATAGATAGGTTCTTGATTAATAAGGGGATCAGGGGTTATGGGGAGAAGGCAGGAGAATGGGGATGAGAAAAATATCAGCCATGATTGAATGGCGGAGGGTAGCACGGTGGCGCAGTGGTTAGCACTGCGGCCTCACGGCGCCGAGGTCCCAGGTTCGATCCCGGCTCTGGGTCACTGTCCGTGTGGAGTTTGCACATTCTCCCCGTGTTTGCGTGGGTTTCGCCCCCACAACCCCAAAAAAAATGTGCAGGGCAGGTGGATTGGCCACACTAAATTGCCCCTTAATAGAAAAAAATGAATTGGGCACTCTAAATATATTTCTTAAAAAAATGATTGAATGGCGGGGCAGACCCGATGGGCACCACCTGTTGCTCCTAATCGGGAATCAGCCATTTTAGGTGGCTACACACCACACTTCCCGACAGCGCGCTCCAAACTTCAACCACCTGCTGTGCGAGAAAGCTTTCCCTCACGTCAATATTTGACTCTTTTGCAAATCATTTTAAATCTGTGCCCCTCTCGTTCGCGATCCATTCTCGCCCACTCGCTGTTCAAAGAGGCTTCTCCTCAATCCCCTGTTGGATTTTTGGGTACCTATCTCATACCGTTGGATTCTAGCTTTGGCCTTCCGCCCGTGAAGGACCATTTCGAAGCACCTCAGAGTGTGACTTGATCTTTGCACCATTTGCAACGACCATTTTGAAAAGTCTGTCATGTTTCTCTGACTGTATACTCAGAGTTGTGACATGATGTATGTAGAAAACCTGAATATCATTGCACTTTAGTGTGACGGCCACTTTTAAATGTTTGTAACTTTCTTTCGGATATTTTATGAATAAAGTCTACTTTTGCAAAAAAAAAAAAAAAAAAAAGAGGGGTCTTTTGTCTGTAGTGCCTGTTCTCATGTCTCCTCTGTGGAGACCATGAACTGGATTCAATTTGAATTTGGAACCAGCAAGGAGATGGATTAAGGTCTTTAGAATCATAGAATCTCTACAGTGCAGAAGGAGGCCATTCAGCCCATCAGGTCTGCACCGACCCTCTGAAAGCGTACTCCACCCAAGCACACACCCCTGCCCTATCCCAATAACCCCTTCACCTAACCTACACATCTTTGGACACTAAGGGGCAATTGATCACGGCCAATCCATCTAACCTGCACCTCTTTGGACTGTGGGCGGAAACCGGAGCACCCGGAGGAAACCCACGCAAACACGGGGAGAACGTGCAGACTCCTCACAGACAGTGACCCAAGCCGGGAATCGAACCTGGGACCCTGGAGCTGTGAAGCAACTGTGCTAACCACTGTGCTACCGTGCAGCCCACACTTGTTGCCAATGCTATGCACTTACTGATACCGTTTTGTCTTTTTGCCGCATCTTCCATGATGTGATCCCTATTTAATTTAAAGGGAAAAACCCTTTCAAAGTTCTCAAATCCCAGTGAAAATCAGTAATACCGGAGCTCCGATTTACAAGATCAGTTCAGACACGTTTCACCTTCATTTCCAAGCTTTACGATTTTAAAAAAAAATTTGGGTTGCAGTTCACATCAAAAAACAGATTTTTTTTTTGTTGTAAACCATCATCAGCGATAGCCCCTCAATTATCGGGACTGATTTCTCAATTGAATTTAAATCACACGCGCATGAGGATTAGCCCGAGGGCCTCCGGATTACGAGTCCTGTGACATTACCCACACGGTCATCTCTCTCTCCTCCAAGCCCTGTACGTCCTGTACTCCTGTGAGGCCTCTGCAAAACCAGCTCACACTCATCCCTCCTCGAGAGGTGACAATTCGGGTTGTGTAACACATTGCAGCTGTTAAAACTGCCGATGACAATCTCTTCCTGTCAACGGGCCACCGAGTTGCAGCGAAGAAAAAAGGCTGGACTCGCTAGGCCTCACCACAGTGAGGGTCACGACTCTGCACGACACGAGAGCTGGGGTTCCCAGTAAATCACTGACCCCCCCGGGGGTTCCAATGCAAATTAAGAATCCTCGCCCTAGATTATCCTTTGATCCGGAAAGGTTACCACTTGCATTCATTCCCCACCGCTCATCAAGTGGTACAGTGCAAAAAAGGATTCCATTTGGCCTATCGTGTCTGTGTTGGCCTTTTCTCGACCGGTCCGCTCACTCACTTCCTTCCCCATAGCCCTGCTAAACCTTTCCCTTTCCATAATACATGCCTTTTGAACGTTGTTTTTAAATTCCAATTAAGGGGCAATTTCATAGAATTTACAGTGCAGAAGGAGGCCATTCAGCCCATCAAGTCTGCACTGGCCCTTGGAAAGAGCACCCTACTTGAAATGAAATGAAAATGAAATGAAAATCGCTTATTGCCACAAGTAGGCTTCAAATGAAGTTACTGTGAAAAGCCCCTAGTCGCCACATTCCGGCGCCTGTTCGGGGAGGCTGTTACGGGCTGTTACTGAAGCCCATGCCTCCACTCTATCCCCGTAATTCAGTAACCCCACCTAACCTTTTGGACACTAAGGGCAATTTATCATGGCCAGTCCACCTAACCTGCACATCTTTGGACTGTGGGAGGAAACCGGAGCACCCGGAGGAAGCCCGCGCAGACACGGGGAGGACGTGCAGACTCCGCACAGGCAGTGACCCAAGCCAGGAATCGAACCTGGGACCCTGGAGCTGTGAAGCAATTGTGCTAACCACTGTGCTACCGTGCTGCCCCACGTGGCCAATCCACCTACCCAGCACATCTTTTTGGATTTTGGGGGCTGAAACCCACGCAGACACGGGGAGAATGTGCAAACTCCACACGGTCAGTGACCCGGGTCCAGGATCGAACCCGGGTCCTCGGTGCCGTGAGGCAGCAGCGCTAACCGCTGCGCCACCGTGCCTCCCTCCCCTTTTGAAAGTTACTATTGCGCCTGTGTCCACCATTCTTTCAGGGGGAGCCTTCCAGATCACAACAACTCGCTGCATCGAAAATTATTTCCCGTCTACCCCTCTGGATCCTGTGCCAATTGTCCCCTCTGGCTACTGACCCTCAAGATATTTCCGTTCACAAAATCCCTCATAACGTACTTTAGCATTAAAAAAAGTCACCAAAACAAGCAGACAAAAATGGATGCCGAGACAGAGCGAGGTACAAGTGTCGGTGATCAAATAGGTTGTGTTGAGGGGTGTTAAACGGAGACGAGCGAGTGGGAGAGGAGAATTTAGGGAGGGAACCTCCAGAGCTTGGAGGGTCAACAGCTGATGGACCAACCAACTGCTGTGTTCTATGATATGGCCGTGGTAATGATGTACACGGAACATTCAGTCGTTTAACTAGAAAGAGGATTTGTTAACAAACACATGGAAAGATAACTAACAGGCTATATATGGCTACTAAATGAATTCAGCGAATTCTCCTGGAGCTACTCGAAGTGCGACTATTCTCTTGTACGACTTACTACCAACTGGCGGGTGTCTCCATTCAGGTGGTGGATGTTTGGTGCCACCTGCCGGTCGGAGGTTGTACCGTTAACTATGTGCACTGACAAACAACTATATACATTTGGGTGTACATGCATATCACCACACCAACAATGGTGGAGGTTGTACAAAAGCCAAGGATCTGCGGGACAGGTCCCGGAAGGTTGCAGAGCTGGGGGAGGTGAGACGAGTAAAGCCATGGAGGAATTTGAACATCAGGAGGAGAATTATATGTCAGGGGCAAACTACCCAGAGTAGAACAGTGCTTTCATTGGTACACAGCTACCAGAATCCAGTATTGAATGTGGAGGGAGGTCATCATGCCCTCAAGGTCAGTCTCAACGTTTCAACAAGTTTGGGAAAGTCTGGTTAATGAAACGTATTATAACCATACAGGAGGCCCTGGCATCTGCAGGATCAGAGTCCCTGTGGCCTCACCTGAATACGCTCTACCCAGGTGAGGGAGAGGAGCTAACCCCCTTTTCCTAGCACTGCTGGGATATAAATCCCATGGCGTGGTGTGGGCCTGGAGGCCCTTCAGGAGTGGATAGTAACCTGTGTAAAACCAAACCTTTCTACAGACATGGCTTCCGAGTGGTCGCTTACCTGAGACTTTACAGGACAGTTTTAAACAGAACAAATATTTGTTCAAGATATGATCCTGCCAATTTCTTCTTGCGCTCCGCCATTAGGTTAACAATTCCTTGCACAATGTTGTTTTAATTGAACACTGCTTTGACAGCCACCACAAACCTGTGTTACAGCACAGCACACACCCCAATCCCAATGAGAATCCAGTGTGTAACTCACTCCCGGGTATCTGTCATTCTATATATAAACCACCCCGAACCCCTCGATTAGATTCCAGTCTGTAACTCACTCCCGGGTATCTGTTATTCTATATATAAACCACCCCGAACCCCTCGATTAGATTCCAGTCTGTATCGCACTCCCGGGTATCTGTTATTCTATATATAAACCACCCCGAACCCCTCGATTAGATTCCAGTCTGTAACTCACTCCCGGGTATCTGTTATTCTATATATAAACCACCCCGAACCCCTCGATTAGATTCCAGTCTGTAACTCACTCCCGGGTATCTGTTATTCTATATATAAACCACCCCGAACCCCTCGATTAGATTCCAGTCTGTAACTCACTCCCGGGTATCTGTTATTCTATATATAATCACCCCGAACCCCTCGATTAGATTCCAGTCTGTAACTCACTCCCGGGTATCTGTTATTCTATATATAAACCACCCCGAACCCATAAGACCATAAGACATAGGAACAGAATAAAGCCACTCGGCCCATCAAGTCGGCTCCACCACTCAATTATGGCTGATATTTTTCTCATCCCCATTCTCCTGCCTTCTCCCCATAACCCCTGACCCCCTTATTAATCAAGAACCTAATTATCTCTGTCTTAAAGACACTTAGTGATTTGGCCTCCACAGCCTTCTGCGGCAAAGAGTTCCACAGATTCACCGCCCTCTGGCTGAAGAAATTCTCCTCATCTCTGTTTTAAAGGATCGTCCCTTTAATCTGAGATCGTGTCCTCTGCTTCTAGTTTTTCCTACAAGTGGAAACATCCTCTCCACGTCCACTCTATCCAGGCCTCGCAGTATCCTGGAAGTTTCAATAAGATCCCCCCTCATCCTTCTAAACTCCAACGAGTACAGACCCAGAGTCCTCAACCGTTCCTCATACGACAAGCTCTTCATTCCAGGGATCATCCTTGTGAACCTCCTCTGGACCCTCACTCGTTCCTCGGTACACATTAACACAGCTGCAGGAGCAGGCTGTAGACTTTGGCCACTTTACAAGTGTTGCTATGGGTCTCCTGACAGGCTGACCTTCAAATCCTCTCAGCCAGCTGGAGGTGGCTCAAGTGCGAGCTCTCGCCCGTCGTCGGGTCAGCTTTTCATCGAATTTACAGTGCAGAAGGAGGCCATTCGGCCCATCGAGTCTGCACCGGCTCTTGGAAAGAGCACCCTACCCAAGGTCCACACCTCCACCCTATCCCCATAACCCAGTAACCCCACCCAACACTAAGGGCTATTTTGGACACCAAGGACAATTTAGCATGGCCAATCCACCTAACCTGCACATCTTTGGACTGTGGGAGGAAACCGGAGCACCCGGAGGAAACCCACGCACACAGGGGGGAGGATGTGCAGACTCCGCACAGACAGTGACCCAAGCCGGAATCGAACCTGGGACCCTGGAGCTGTGAAGCAATTGTGCTATCCACAATGCTACCGTGCTGCCCCTTTATACGGTTTCACAACCAGAAGGCCCGAGAGGAAGCTGTCGTCATGGCTCGAGGGATGGCCAAGTGTGACCGTCCGGCCTGGAGACAGTCCCGCGTGCCCACCTCAAGCCCGCCGCCTGTCTGTAACCCCCATCACTCCAACCCCCTTCAAACCTGAGGAAACAGCTCGATTGTCACTTTCGACTGAGCGCAGTCACTGAAGACTGGGTCTGAAACAAACTCTTGTGCAGACACTATCTCTCTCCTTCTTTGTTTGTATGCTCACCTGACCAGAGCATCAGAAGATACCAACACCATGCAGAGCAAAAGCACTCGAGCCCACTCCATGACTGGTGCCGTTTAGTCCAGTCCAGCTATGCAACAGACAGCAACCAGGCCCCAGTTACTTCGCTGGTGTCTGTGTGTCTCTGGAAGTGAGTGGGTTGCACTAGCAAAAAAGGAAGCTTCTAGATTCAATGCTGAAGTGCTGATAGGGCTGTGCCTGGTGCCAATCATCTGACTCACCCAACACCAAGCTATGTGATCAGCTGACTTGTAGAATCATATGATTGATCAGGAGACTGGAAGCTGCTTAACTGGGTCAGAGGGTTAGCCCTCTGCCTGCACCCAGAGAATGTTTGACATGAAAAACTTAAATGCATGTTTTAAACAGGCCCCGCCGGTGTAGCAGGGCCTCTCGTACTGCGCTGGAAGGCACCACGCCTGATGTGCAATCACCTTCCAACTGTTCTGTAATGTGCTTTTTTTGCAAATGTTGTGAATATTTCCTGGGCGGGGAAAACTAGCTCAGAGGGTGATTGTGACAATCTGACACAGGGGAGTCAGCCCCCATTTCTTTCAGCAATGTTAAATTTTGTTTTAGGGCGGCGCAGTCTGTTGGCGACATTGCCTCGCAGCGTCGAGGATCCCGGGGCTCGAGCCTGGCCCTCCGGTCACTGTCCGTGTGGAGTTTTCGCAATTTTTTATTTAATAATCTTTATTGTCACAAGTAGGCTTACATTAACACTGCAATGAAGTTACTGTGAAAATCCCCTGGTCGCCACACTCCGGCGCCTGTTCGGGTACACGGAGGGAGAATTCAGAATGTCCAATTCACCTAACAGACACATTCTCCTCGGGTCTGCGTGGGTCTCGCCCCCACAACCCAAAAAGATGCGCAGGGTATTTGGGTTGAGGTAGCACAGTGGTTAGCACTGTTGCTTCACAGCGCCAGGGTCCCGGGTTCGATTCCCGACTTGGGTCACCGTCTGTGCGGAGTCTGCACGCTCTCCCCGTGTCTGCGTGGGTTTCCTCCGGGTGCTCCGGTTTCCTCCCACAAGTCCCGAAATATGTGCTTGTTAGGTGAATGTGGCGACGAGGGGATTTTCACAGTAACTTCATTGCAGTGTTAATGTAATCCTACTTGTGACAATAATTGTATTATTATATAAATTGCCCCTTAATTAGGAAAAAAAATAATTGGGTACTTTAAATTTTTTTTAAAAGTAAAATTCCGTTCCACTCTCCAACGACCATAAGACGTAGGAGCAGAAATAGTCCATTCGGCCCATCGGGTCTGCTCCGCTATTCAATGAGATCCTGACTGAACTGATGTGATAATCCCCAACCACACTGTCCGCCTTTTCCCCATAACCCCTTTATTCCCTCACCGATTAAAAATCAATCTCCTAGGGTAGCACGGTGGCACAGTGGTTAGCACTGCTGCCTCACCGGTCCCAGGTTCGATCCCGGCCCCGGGACACTGTCCGTGTGGAGTTTGCACATTCTCCCCATGTTTGCGTGGGTCTCACCCCCACGACTCAAAGATGTGCAGGGTAGGTGGATTGGCCACGCTAAATTGCCTCTTAATTGGAAAAACAGAATTGGGTACTTTAAATTACACAGTAACTTCATTGAATCCTACTCGTGACAATAAGTGATTTTCATTTCATTTCATTTCATTAAAAAAAAATCAATCTCAGCAATGGACATACTTAACGACCCAGCCTCTACAGCTCCCTGCGGTAAAGAATTCCACAGATTCACTACCCTCTGAGAGAAGAGATTCATCCTCATCTCTGTCTCAAATGGGCGACCCCTGACTCTGAGATTCTGCCCTCTGGTCCTGGACTCTCCCACAAGGGGAAACAATCTCTCAGCATCGACCAAGTCAAATCCCCCGAGAATCCTGTATGTCTCAATAATGTCAGCTCTCGTCCCTCTAAACTTCAATCGTAGAATCATAGAATCCCTACAGTGCAGAAGAATGTCATTCGGCCCATCGAGTCTGCAATGACCGGGCAGCACGGTGGCGCAGTGGGTTAGCCCTGCAGCCTCACGGCGCCGAGGTCCCAGGTTCGATCCCGGCTCTGGGTCACTGTCCGTGTGGATTTTGCACATTCTCCCTGTGTTTGCGTGGGGTTCGCCCCCACAACCCAAAAATGTGCAGGCTAGGTGGATTGGCCACGCTAAATTGCCCCTTAATTGGAAAAAAAAATGAATTGGGTACTCTAAATTTTAAAAAAAGAGTCTGCAATGACCCTCCAAAAGAGCACCGTATCTCGGCTAAATCCCCGGGCCTTATCCCCATAACCTTACCTAACCTTTTCGAAGTCTAAGGGGCAATTTAGCGTGGCCAATCCACCTAACCTTCGCATCTTTGGGTTATGGGGGTGAAACCCTTGCAGACACGGGGAGAATCATAGATTATCATAGAATTTACAGTGCAGAAGGAGGCCATTCGGCCCATCGAGTCCGTACCAGCCCTTGGAAAGAGCACCCTACCCAAGGTCAACACCTCCACCGTATCCCCATAACCCAGTAACCCCACCCAACACTAAGGGCAATTTTGGACACTAAGGGCAATTTATCATGGCCAATCCACCTAAGCTGCACATCTTTGGACTGTGGGAGGAAACCGGAGGACCCGGAGGAAACCCACGCACACACGGGGAGGATGTGCAGACTCTGCACAGACAGTGACCCAAGCCGGAATCAAACCTGGGACCCTGGAGCTGTGAAGCAATTGTGCTATCCACAATGCTACCGTGCTGCCCCTCAATGTGCAAACTCCCCACAGATAGTCGCCCGAGGTCAGGATCGAACCTGGGCCTCTGGCGCTGCGAGGCAGCTGTGCTAACCGCTGTGCCACCATGTCGAGTACATAGGTCCAACCGACTCAAACACAGAAAATGCCGGACAATCTCAGCACGTCTGACAGCATCTGTCGAGAGAGACGGGAGCTAATGTTTCGAATCAGGATGACTGTAGTGGGGGTGAAGGGTTGGGGGGGGAGGGTGACATGGAGCAGAGGGCTGGATAGGGGGGGCCAGCGATAGGTGGAGATTGACAAAGATGACGGGGACAAAAAGACAAAGGGAATATAAAGGGTGATGTAATGACTTAAAAGGTTGCTGATAGTGGTGCATTAAGAGACCAGAACATGTCAATGGCAGAACAGGGGTAAGCAGTATGTCAAAGGACAACCTGGAACAGGGAACAGGTGGCCCTGGTGAGGTGGGGTGGAGGGAGGGGAGAAAATGGTGAGGGGAAAACGGATTGATGGAAGAAATGAAAATAAATTGATAGAAATAAAAATGGGGTGAAGGTGGAGGAGAGAATTCACAGTCTGAAGTTGTTGAACTCTATGTTAAGACCGGAAGGTTGTAAGGTGCCTGATTAGAAGATGAGGTGCTGTTCCTCCAGTTTGCGCTGGGCTTCACTGGAACATTGCAGCAGGTCAAGAACAGACACATGGGCCACGATCTAATGGAAAAGAAACAGTCCTGTTTTGGGTGCATTTAGTGGGGTTTAGACTATGTCAGTGCCACCTGTGTAACCTGGCGCTACCTGGGTGGCACCCGGGTGGGAGTGTCAGGGTGCCCGGCTGGCAGTGCCATGGTGCCCGGGTGGGGGTAACACCCTGCCCAGAGCCCGACCACCCCCAGGGCCTCCAAGGCCGTAAGGTCCCACGCCTTGGGTAACTCTGGCACAGCTATCATATGCAAATCTGGTTTGCACGCATTGAGGGCGAGATCCAGATTGCGACGCCTCGCGAGGTCCCGTTTGGATCTCACGAGGCGTAACGAGGGTCGTAAATCTCACGAGCGACCTCTCACGAAGATTTACTGGCCTCGTCACATCCCGAGTCGGGTACCCCCATGGATACGAGAGAAGGACAGTGAGATGAAATGGCCAGCGACAGAAAGGTCTGGGTGCTAACCTAATCAACCTCTCCTCGTACGAAAATCTCTCCACACCTGGGTTCAACCTAGTGAACCTGCTCCAGACTGCCTCCAGTGCCAGTATGTCTTTCCTTAGATAAGGGGACCAAAACTGTTCGCAGTATTCCAGATTCTGTTTGACACAGGTGCAGCTGAAGGAAACGGGATAGCATTTGTCTGTGACACTGTTCAGCACCTCAGGATTTCCCAAACCCACGTAGTGATCGGCGAAAGAAGCAACGGTGACATGAGGAAAACCTTTTACTTGAGAGCAGCGCGTGAGGTTCAGTCATCGCTTTGAAAAGGGAATTGGATCCCTACCTGGAGAAGAAACCTTTGCAGGCCTTTGGTGAGAACGAGGAACCAGGTGAGTTACTCTTGCAGAGGGCTAGCACAGAACACAATGGACTGAATGACCTCCCTCTGTGCTGTGACCATTCTGTGATTCTTTAAGTGTAGTGTAGTCCCCACTTGTCATTGAGGGAAAATGTCAAATCGCACACAGCGCGATCACACAAACAACAACAAGATAATGCTTTGAGGGATTGCTCAGGACACCTACCTGCTCTTCTTCGAGCCAGTGGCCAGGGTATCTTTTGCATCCACTTGAGAAGGAAGATGGGGCTTTGGCTTAATGTCTCGTGCAAACGATGGCATTCCAGGCTGTGTAGCACTCCCCCAGTATTGCCCCGTCAGCTTGGAATTCATTTCAAAGCCTCTGAGTAAGGGCTTGTACACACAGCCTTCTGATACCGAGGTCAGAGCGTTAGCCACAGACTGGCAGATGACCTGGGTCACAACTTTCTTATTTACTGAGTTGACATGAGCATAGCCCCAACAGAACACAGTGAAAAAAAGCGGAAGTATTTTCAATGAAAGTCATGGCCATGGCACTTTCCCCTGAAACCAACAAAAAAGGGGAAGGTGGCAAGATAGATACCGGAAAGGCTGTCTTAGTTCAGCCAATGCACCATGCACCAGATCATCACTGTTGTGTTATGTACTCTGGGATAACACAGGCTGCAACTCGATGCAGCTTTGACCAAAAGATACTCCAGACTTTGAAGTAAGTTCAATGTGATTTATTGAACCATTAGCACAGTTCTCTATGAGTTCGGCTCTCCTGCTAATCTTGCTATAGTAACTCAGTCTAACTAACCAGTCTGCTCTAAGCCACGTGGTGGGTGTGGTGCTTGTGATCTGCCCCTGTCCTACTCTCTAAGTGTCGCCTGTGGAAAGAGACAGAGCATGTGTGCCCTGTCCTTATATATGGGTTGTGTAATGCCCCCTTGTGGTAGTGTCACCTCTGGGTGTCTTGACTGCCCATTGGTCGTGTCCTATTCTATGTGTTCATTAGCTGTATGTCTGCATGTCATGACGTCTCTGGTGCTCCCTCTAGTGTTTACTTAGTCGTAGTGTATTTACATTAACCCCTTGTGTATTTACAGTGATGCATATCACCACAATCACTATCTGAGTTTTAGTTGTGGCTCAATGAGTGCCATACTTGTTCCTCTTTACTACAAATTTGTGGGTTTGAGTCCCAGTCTAGAGAGTGGGATGAGTAGTAATCCAACCATAGCTGCTTAGGGGAGTTCAAATATCATTCATGGAACTTTAAAAAACTAGTATCATTAATGAAGATTGTGCATTGTCATAAAAAGCCCATTGGGTGCACCCAGGTCCTTTTTGAGGAAAGGAGTGTGCCCCCTTACCCAGCCTGGCCTACATGTGGCTCTGAAATGACCTAGCAATTAAGCCACTCAGTTGTCAAGAAAGATGGCCCACCACGATCTCCTGGTGGGCGACAATAAATGTATTTTTAATTAGATGTTTAACTGAGGACCGAGTGGGTGGCACGGTAGCACGATGGTTAGCACTGTTGCTTCACAGCGCCAGGGTCCTAGGTTCGATTCCCAGCTGGGTCACTGTCTGTGCGGAGTCTGCATGTTCTCCCCGTGTCTGCGTGGGTTTCCTCCGGGTGCTCCGGTTTCCTCCCACAAGTCCCGAAAGACGTGCTTGTTAGGTGAATTGGACATCCTGAATTCTCCCTCAGTGTACCCGAACAGGCGCCGGAATGTGGCGACTAGGGACTTGTCACAGTAACTTCATTGCAGTGTTAATGTAAGCCTACTTGTGACAATAAAGATTATTATTAGTCTGCCTCCTCAGGTGGTCGCAAATGCTGGCAATCGGAAGCTGTTCTAGGCCAATATTTACCCCTCGACCAGCATCATTAAAACAGATTATCGGGCCCCAATGATGTGAGTGCAAATCTTATTCTTCTTATTTTCCGACATGAGAAAGGACGTGCATTTATGCAACATTTTATTGAAGTTTGAGCAACCTTCGCCTCCCACATGGTTCTGAAAGTGGCAGCCGTTTTGGTGCGCTGTGGCGTGATGGGTGTCCCCTTTGCCGAGCAGGCAGGAATCGTGCGGAAACATTGGCAAGTACATTTACTTTCACAGTCGCGATAAGTTCAACAAACAAATCTAAACCGAACAATCATACCGCTGCGTTTTCTCTCACGATTAATGTCTTAACTGGAGTAGGAGTTAGGGAGAAGGTGAAAAGTCTCTTGGGGTTATTGAGTAAGGGGAGAATTATATATTTGTACTAGATGTAGACATTTAAAGACCGGTCTTGTGGCTCTCTGGGTAACGTCCCTCTTCACTGTTCCAGCTGCCGATTCGGGACCTGCCTCCTTCCCCAACCCTTGACGATTGTCACGGCGGCTCTCTGGGGCGGACCTGCCTTTGGACAGAGTGCTGAAGAAGTTCAAAATACGTTTTTGAAAAAGTCTCATCCTATCACCTTGGACCCATGGAACTATACCCAGAACTTAATGCAACTCCCACAAAGCCCACTATGATTATGGAAATTGGCATGGATTCTCTCTTTCACCCAATGGGTGGCACGGTAGCACAGTGGTTAGCACTGTTGCTTCACAGCGCCAGGGTCCCAGGTTCGATTCCCGGCTTGGGGCACTGTCGAGGGGAGTCTGCACGTTCTCCCCGCGTCTGCGTTGGTTTCGCCCGAGTGTGGCGACTAGGGGCTTTTCACAGTAACTTCATGGCAGTGTTAATGTGAGCCTACTTGTGACGCTAATGAAGATTATTATTATTGAAATATCTGCTCCAATGACCGGGTACCATCCTTGTGGTGCTCCTGACCCTGAGTATGTCCTGTGGGTGGCCATTCCTCATGTCCGATATCTTCTGTGTCAGCTTTGCCCATTTTGTGGAACTCTTATCTCTCGATCTGAAAGTTGTGTGTTTGAGGCCCATGCCAGATTAACAGCTAGTATTTCATAGAACCCCTACTCTGCAGGAGGAGGCCATTCAGCCCATCATGTATGTACTGAGCCCGCAAAAGAGCACCCTAACTCAGCCCACTCCCCCGCCTTATCACCGTAACCCCACCTAACCTTTTGGATACTAAGGGGCAGTTTAGCGTGGCCAATCCACCTAACCCGCATATCTTTGGACTGTGGGAGGAAACCGGAGGACCCGGAGGAAACCCACGCAGACACGGGGAGAACGTGTAAACTCCATAGTCACCCGAGGTCGGAATCGAACCCGGGTCCCTGGCGCTTGGAGGCAACTTTACTTTTGTAAAATGCCATAAGGTGCTTCACGGAACAGTTACCAATAAAATTTGACACCCGGCCATAGAAGTAAATAGCTTAGTCAGAGTTGGGTTTTAAGTGTGTCCTCGGGGCAGCACGGTGGCGCAGTGGTTAGCACGCCTGCATCACGGCGCCGAGGTCCCAGGTTCGAATCCCGGCTCTGGGTCACTGTATGTGTGGAGTTTGCACATTCTTCCCGTGTCTGCGTGGATTTCGCCCCCTCAACCCAAAGATGTGTAGGTGGATTGGCCACGCTAAATTGCCCCTTCATTGGAAAAAATTATTGGGTACTCTTAAATTTATTTTTTTTAAAAGGTGTGTCCTAAAAGAGGATAGGCAGAGAGTTATACAAAGGGATTTCAGAGCTGAAGACATGGCTGCCAGTAATGGGCTTATGAAAATTGGAGATGCACAAGAGGCCAAAACTGAAGGCTTGTAGAGGTCTGGGAGGGTTTCAGCAGTTTATAGAAATAGGGAGGAGTGAGGGCATGGAAGGATTGGAAAACATGGATTAAAGTTTTAATCGAGTTATTGCTTAACTGGGAGCTAATATAGACAAGTGAGAAGAGGAATGACGGGTGTAGGGGACCCGGTGCGATGTTAGGTCTTGAGTATATAATCTTGGTTAAGTGCTGTCTCTCAGTTAGCAGGGAGCTCTAATGGTGTCCTGACCAACATTGCCCCCACTCAAACGGATCATTTATTTAATTGCTGTTTATGGGATCGTCCTATGCACAGAATGGTCGTTGCCAATTTTGCAGTAACCGCGCTTCAGAATTTCTCTGAGATGAAAATCATGTTAAGACGCTCCGAAACGCCCGGCGATCTCCTGCAACGCTGCGCAAAAGGAGTCTTCACATGAAGTGGGGTTAGAAGAAGGTAAGGGGGGATAATTGAACCAGGTTTTCAGATGTAATTTAGTCCCCATTCTGACTCTTTCCAATTCCATTAACAACTCACAAGTTCACATTTCAAACAGAACTCCCCAAATAAATGTCCCATGCTATAACTACTCCATCTGGTGATGACAGTCTAGTGCCTCCATTAGGTGAAAAAAAAGTAATTACAGTGTGACATGTTTACATATGAGAAAACCAATATAAATGTGGACATAAAGATTAACAGGAATTCCATTCAGAGGTAATAACAGGGGATGGTTTAGCACACTGGGCTAAATCGCTGGCTTTTAAAGCAGACCAAGGCAGGCCAGCAGCGCGGGTTCAATTCCCGTACCAGCCTCCCCGAACAGGCGCCGGAATGTGGCGACTAGGGGCTTTTCACAGTAACCTCATTTGAAGCCTACTTGTGACAATAAGCCATTTTCATTTGAATACATTACTACATATTAATTAGATGAAGTGGTTTCATTGATTTAAAAATCAGAAAGTTATTTTCATCAATTGTAAAGCATTGAACAATGTACAGGTGATGTTTGGGATTGTATATTGAACGGAATGCTGTTTGGGGGATTGGTATTGTATTTGTTGTTGTTGGTTTTCTTTTGTTGTTTATTTGATGAAAATGTGGGAAATGAGGAGAATAAAAAGATTTTTTTTAAAGTAAAGCATTGAACAAACATTGAGCCAAATCATTTTGTTTCAAGCTAATATTTACGGCAAAGATAGTTTGAGTGGATTCTCCATTGGCTGAAGCAGAAATCGTCAAACGCGATTGGGCGGAGGATAGGTTGCGACGCTGAAATTGCCGCGTGCGCCAATTTGACGCCACATCGCAATTCTCCATCTCCTCGACAGTGCCGTCAATGTGTTCCGGAACGCACGTACAGTAAACACCGTTTGCCTGTAATTAACGGGCCTGACCCGGTATTCTCCGGGGCCTCCGCGATGCTCCGCCTCCGACGGGCAGAGTTCCCGAAGGCGCGGTTCACTTGCGCTTTTAAAAATCGTGAAACCGGCGCGGTGGCTGCTGAGGGAGAGGGAGGGGGGACGGAAAGTGCCCAACATCGCCAGAGTTTGCTGACAGCTGTGCCGCTGGCCGGGGGATTTCTGCCAGGGCCGGGGGGAGTAGCGGGTTGTACCAGGAGGTGGGCTGTGGGGTCGGGGTGGACGGGCACGCAACACCATTACCGCAGCCGGCAAGGCAGCCATGCAGCTGCGCACACCGCTAACAGCCCACTGTGAACGTAGGGCCATGGGTCGTATAGGTGTTCCGCCCAGGCCACCCCCCTAGGTGCCCTCTGGCCCCAGCTGACCCATCAGCTGTATGGGCGCGCTCCAGCACAACCAGTGCCATCTTCTTGGCTGGGATGAGTGTGTGTGGGGAGAGTAATGTGTATGTGTGGCTGCAGCTTGTCAGCCTCCCGAGTGTCAATCATGAACCCAGCGAATCCCGCACCGTTTCTCATTGGAAATAATTGTGTTCCACGTGGCGCAGGTACTAACCCCTCCACAGTTGCTGAATCGGTCCAGGTTCAGCTCCAGTTTTGCTGTCATGAAAGTCCACGAATCCTGCAACGGCGTCAACACTTAGTCTCAGGAATGCAGAATCCTGCCTGGGATCTTTATCTACCCAATTTCTTTTTTAAAATATAAATTTAGAGTATCCATTTTTTCCAATTAAGGGCCAATTTAGCGTGGCCAATCCACCTACCCTGCACATCTTTGGGTTGTGGGGACGAAACCCACGCAAACACGGGGAGAATGTGCAAACTCCACACGGACAGTGGCCCAGAGCCGGGATCGAACCGGGGTTCTTGGCGCCGTGAGGCAGCAGTGCTAACCACTGCGCCCATCTACCTGATTTCTGACGGCCGGGGACTGGGGTGTCTAGTGCTAGGGGATGTAGTGACAAAATTGGAGCAAATCCTTCAGGATGAAATTAGGAATCTCTTCTACACACAAAGGTTGGTCGAAGTCATCTGCTGCTGAAACCCTCATTTGTTCCCTCCAGACCTGACTATTCCAATGTACACAATGTCCGCTAGGGGAGGCGTTGGTGTAGCGGTATTGTCACTGGATTAGTAATCCACAGACCTAGGGTAATGCTCTGGGATCCCAGGTTCCAATCGCACCACGGCAGATGGTGAAATTTGAATTCAATGTAAGGAAATCTGGAATTAAGTATGATGATGACGACCAGGAAACCATTGCCAATTGTGGTAAAAACACATCTGGTTCACTAATGTCCTTCAGAGAAGGAAATCTGCCGTCCTTACCAGGTCTGGCCTACACGTGACTCCAGACCCACACAGCAATGCGGTTGGCTCTTAACTGCCCCCCTCTGAAATGGCAATTAGGGATGGGCAACAAATGCTGGCCCACCCAGCGGCACTCAGAACAAATAAAAAAACACCCAGTTGGCCTCCCACATTCTGCCCTCTGTAAACTTAAGCTCATGTATCCAAAACTCTACTTCTCGTGTCGTGACCCACAGCAATTCTAGTTGACTGTCGGTCAAGTAACATCTTGATTTTAAAATTCTCATCCTTGTTTTCAAATCCCGCCACGGATTTGCCCCTTCCTAATCCCTCCAATCACGGCCTTGCGTGCATCCTCAATTTGATTTGCTTTCAGTTGCCTAGGTCCCAAGCTCTGGAATTCTCCCCCTCGCCTCCACTTTGCTTTCCTCCTTTAAGACACTCCTTAAAATCTTTGACTAAGCTTTTGGTCATCTGGCGGATGTGGTTCAGTACCATTAAAATGCTCCTGTGTTGGGGCAGCACGGTGGCGCAGTGGGTAGCATTGCAACCTCACGGCGCCGAGGTCCCAGGTTTGATCCGTGCTCTGGGCCATTGTCCGTGTGGAGTTTGCACATTCTCCCTGTGTTTGCGTGGATTTCGCCCTCACAACCCAAAGATGTGCAGGTTAGGAGGATTGGCCGCGCTAAATTGCCCCTTAATTGGAAAAATGAATTGGGTACTCTAAATTTTTTTTAAAAAATACTCCTGTGTTGTGCCTCAGGATGTTCCACTAGGATCATAGAATCCCGACAGTGCAGAAGAGGCCATTCATCTCATCGAGTCTTCACCGACCCCTCGAAAGAGCACCCAGCTAGGCCCAATCCCCCACCCCATTCCTGAAACTCCACCCTAAGGGGCACTTTAATAATAATCTTTAATAGTGTCACAAGTAGGCTTACATTAACACTGCAATGAAGTTACTGTGAAAATCTCCAAGTGGCCACACTCTGACGCCTGTTCGGGTACACAGAGGGAGAATTCAGAATGTCCAATTCACCTAACAAGCACGTCTTTCGGGACTTGTGGGAGGAAACCGGAGCGCCCGGAGGAAACCCACGCAGACACGGGGAGAACGTGCAGACTCCGCACAGACGGTGACCCAAGCCGAGAATCGAACTCGGGTTCCTGGCACTGCGAGGCAGCAGGACTAACCACCTAAGCTGCACATCTTTGGACTGTGGGAGGAAACGGAGCACCCGGAGGAAACCCACGCAGACACGGGGAGAACGTGCAGACTCCGCACAGACTGTGACCCAAGCCGGGAATCGAACCCAGGTCCCTGGCGCTGTGAGGCAGCAGCGCTAACCACTGTGCCACCCTGCGGGTAAAGGTGCCGTGTAAATATATGTTTTTGCAATTAAACTTTTGAATAACTTTCAAAACTCCTGCAAACGTTCTGAAGAGAAAGCTTCTACCAGGCTGGAAGGTTACAGGTAATTAACACTCTTTTAATATCTTGCTCAAGGAGGGTGCTTCAGCAGCTTTATTAAGGCCAAATGTTTAGCAGCAGAGAGTTATGCTGCCACTTGATCAGGTTTTGCCTGTAATTTTGAAGTTTATGGCCGTAATTTGAGGAATGCCCATGGGGGGGCTTCCAGAAGAGACTGCAGAGCACGAGGGGCAGAAAGTAGCAAACCTTTGCCGGAGCGCGCCTGCGCGGGCGGTCGTCAGGGAGCGGAGGCGCCTGCGCGGGCGGTCGTCAGGGAGCGGAGGCGCCTCCGCGGGGCGGTCGTCAGGGAGCGGAGGCGCCTGCGCGGGCGGTCGTCAGGGAGCGGAGGCGCCTGCGCGGGCGGTCGTCAGGGAGCGGTTACCAGGCGACGCTGAGGCGCCCCGGCATGCCTCGGGAAAGAGAAGGCGGGCGGAGGGAGACGGTTGGCCGAGCAAGATGGCGGTCAGTGCGCAGTTGTTGTGCTTGGCCACCAGCAGTGGGGTCCCCCTGTACTGCAGGAGCAAGGGGGAAAGCAGGCAGGTAACCTGGCTCGGCTTGCGCTCTCTGTGCTCTGTTGCCTCCTTGTTCTTTTTCCCCCCCGAAAAAAATTATTTTCTATTTGCAATTTAAATGAAATGTGGGTTTTTTTTGCACTCAGGAGGATTAGGGGCTAGTGTCATTTCGTCAGAGGCTGCAGCTATGAAGAATGGCGTACACCAGCTGGCAAAGGGTGTGATGCCCGCTTGTGCCACTGCAGATGCCATCTTCCCCCTGTTCAAGCTGACCGCCCGTCCGGCCTTGGTGCTGACCGTCCATCCGGACTCGGTGCTGACCTTCTGTCCTGCCTCGGAGCTGACCGTCCGTCTGGCCTCGGTGCTGACCGCCCATCCGCCCTCGGTGCTGACCGCCCGTCCGCCCTCGGTGCTGACCGCCCGTCCGCCCTCGGTGCTGACCGCCCGTCCGCCCTCAGTGCTGACCGTCCGGCTGGCCGTTGATGCTGACCGTCCGTCCGGCCTTTGATGCTGACTGTCCGGCCGGCCTTTGATGCTGACCGTCCGGCCGGCCTCAGTTCAGACCGTCTGTCCGGCCTCAGTGCTGACCTTCCAGCCGGCCTTTGATGCTGACCGGCCGGCCGGCCTCGGTGCTGACCAAGATTTGGGTTCATGGTCACCCGCACCGAGGAACGACAAAAGGTATTGTTCTGCGTACAGTCCAGGCAGATCGTGTCCATACATGAAAAAACATAGGACACACGATAAATATACAATGTGAATAAATAGGGCTGGATTCTTCCACCCCACCCGTCGCAAGAATGCCACAGGCGAGACACGGACAACGGAGACGTCCATTCACCTCGGGGCGGGATTCTCCCGATCGCTGGGTGGACGCGGCCGGAGACTCCCGCCCATAGACACGGGCATCGGGTGAAGCATGTTCGGAGTGCAATGCTACTCAGGAGAGGAGATGTGTGGAGAGATCAGTTCTGTCCATAAGAGGGTCACTCAGGAATCTAATAACAGTGGGGAAGAACGCGTTAGTGTGTGTTCTCAGATCTTTGTATGTCCTGCCCGATGGAAGAGGTTGGAAGGGAGAATAACCCGGGCGGGAGGGGTCTTTGATTATTGCGGGGGTGAGACCTATGCAGACACGGGGGAAACGTGCAAACTCAACACTGACAGTGACCCGCGGCTGGGATCGAACCCAGTTCCTCGGAGCCATGAGGCAGCAGTGCTAACCACCGCGCCACTGTGCTGCCCCCTCCTACCGTTTTATTCATTCTTGAGTCCGTGAGCCATCTGGCAAAGCATGGCGTTGATTGCGACCATCCTTGAGAAGGTGTTGAAGTACATCAAGGGCAAGAGGGAAACCAGGGAAAGAGTAGGACCCATTAGGAACCAAAGTAGCAACTTGTGCGTTGAGCCAAAAGATGTTGGCGAGGTATTAAGTGAGTGTTTTGACATGGAGAAGGACGATGTTTTACTTTAGGGTCCAATCAACTCCATATACTAAAAGAAACAAGCTGAGAGATAAATTAAAGGGCGCCGCTCATGGTTATGGCGCTGCCCAAATATAACGAAGAAGAACGGAAACGTAGCAAAGCTCAAATCAAAATGTGAAACGAGGAGTTGATAAAGCAATCCAACCCCTGCAGTGCCCACTGGCCACGGAAGGGGAAGGACAATGTAGGCATAGAAAGCAGGCGGGGGACGCGACGGACGGACTGTGATGTAATTGAACCAGTTAGCTTTGAGAGGTAGGAGGTGTTTTAGCGGACTTCTAAAAGTGGATAAATCCCCAGGCTGAGATGGGATGTATCCTAGGCTCCTATGTGAGGAAAGAGAGGAGATTGCAGGGGCTATGATGCTAAATTTCAAATTCTTTCTGGACACAGGTGAGGTGCCAGAGGACTGGAAGACAGCTAATATGCCATTATTCGAGAAGGAAAGAAGGGAAAACTAGGTAATTACAGGCCAGTGAGTCTAACATGAAAATGAAATGAAAATCGCTTATTGTCACAAGTAGGCTTCAAATGAAGTTACTGTGAAAAGCCCCTAGTCGCCACATTCCGGCGCCTGTTCGGGGAGGCTGTTACGGGAATTGAACCGTGCTGCTGGCCTGCCTTGGTCTGCTTTTAAAGCCAGTGATTTAGCCCTGTGCTAAACAGCCCCATAGTGGCAGGGAAATAATAAACAAATTCTGAGGGACAGAATTAATCTCCTCTTGGAGAGACAAGGATAGTCAGCATGGCTTTGGCAAGGGGCGATCATGTCTTGACAAATTTGATTGAATTTTTCGAGGTGACTAAGTGTGTAGATGAGGGCAGTGCAGTTGATGGAGTCCACATGGACATCAGTAAGGCTTTTGGCAAGATCCCGCATGGGAGACTGATCAAGAAGGTAATAGCCCATTGGACCCAGGACAATTTAACACAATGGATCCAAAATTGCTTAGTGGCAGGAGGCAGAGGGTGTTGGTTGAAGGTTGTTTATGTGACTGGAAGCCTGTGTCCAGTGGTGTACCGCAGGGATCGGTGCTGGGTCCCTAGCTTTTTGTAGTACATTAATGATCTAGAAGGGTATGTGGGGGGTATGATCAGTAAATTCGTAGATGACACAAAATTTGGTGGTGTAAATCGAGAGGAGGCAAGCTTTAGATTACAGGGTGATGTAGACGGGCTGGTCAGACTGGCAGAACAGGGGCAAATGGAATTTAACCCTGAAAAGTGTGAATTGATGCATTTAGGAAGGACTAACAAAGCCAGGGAATACACAATGAATGAACGGTAGGACGCTAGGAAGTACAGAGGACTAGAGGGGCCTTTGGGTGCATGTCCTTAGGTCCCAGAAGGCAGCACGATAAGTAGAAAAGGTGGTTAAAAAGGTTCTATGGGCAGCACGGTGACACAGTGGGTTAGCACTGCGGCCTTATGGCGCCGAGGTCCCAGGTTCGATCCCGTCTCTGGGTCACTGTCCGTGTGGAGTTTGCACATTCTCCCCTTGTTTGCATGGTTTCGCCCCCACAGCCCTAAAGATGTGCAGGGTTGGTGGATTGGCCACGCTAAATTGCTCCTTAATTGGAAAAAAATGAATTGGGTATTCTAAATTTTTAAAAGGGCAGCGCGGTGGTGCAGTGGTTAGCACTGCAGCCTCACGGTGGCGAGGTCCCAGGTTCGATCCTGGCCCAGGGTCACTGTCCGTGTGGAGTTTGCACATTCTCCCTGTGTTTGTGTGGATTTCACCCCCACAACCCAAAGATGTGCAGGTTAGGGTTGGCTGTGCTAAATTGCCCCTTAATTGGAAAAAATGAATTGGGTACTCTTTTAAAAAAAATTTAAAAAAATGTTTTAAAAAGGTTCTAAGTCAGGATGGTGTGTGGCCTAGAGGCGAACCTGCAGGCATTGGTGTTCCCATGCATCTGTTGCCCTTGTCCTTTTAGATGGTAGAGGCCGTGGGTTTGGAATGTGCTGCCTAAGGAACCTCGGTGAGTTGCTGCAGTGTATTTTGTGGCTGGTACACACGGCTGCCACTGTGCATCGGTAGTGGGGGGAGTGAATGTTCAAGGTGATGGATGGAGTGCAGATCAAAGGGGGTGCTTTGTCCTGGATGGTGTTGAGCTTTTTGAGTGTTGTAGGAGCTGCACTCATCCAGACCACTGAAAATGAAATGAAATGAAAATCGCTTATTGTCACAAGTAGGCTTCAATGAAGTTACTATGAAAAGCCCCTAGTCGCCACATTCCGGCGCCTGTTCGGGGAGGCTGGTACGGGAATTGAACCGTGCTGCTGGCCTGCCTTGGTCTGCTTTAAAAGCCAGCGATTTAGCCCAGTGTGCTAAACCAGCCCCTTTGTGCAGATGGCATGAAGAGACCTGCCACTGCCTTGCAGAAGAGAGGAGGCAACACCTCACAGAGCCAGCAGCCACACTCAGCACAAAACTGGCCAAAAAGGTGCTGCATCCTATCCGGTACAAAACTCCCTACTGCCAAAAAAATTTCATCATAAAAATTAATTACTTCATTGCTTCCCACATTGAACCACATAGTGGTTTGGGGCTCGCCATTTATTAATTGAAAATTGTCTCCTGGCCCAGTAACAAACCTCTCAAGCAGCTAAACAGACCATTAATGGTGAGCAAGTTCTCAACCCCACCACCTCCCTATCCCCTCACTTTGAAAATTCCAGCATGTCCCAGAAGCATCAGGATATTGACACACCATCGGGGCACACTGCTCCCGTTCCTCTGGTGATTGGAAATCCTCTCCTGGCTTAAGCCTTGCAGATGGTGGACGTACCTTGGGAGTTAGGTGAGTTACTCGCCACAGAATACCCAGCCTCTGACGCCGGCTCTTGTGTGAAGAAGTGGCTCCTGACATCATCAACGAAAGTCCAAGCTCTAAATTTAATTCTGGATGCTCCCACCAGTGGGAATTGTTTGTCCCTCTATTAACCCCATCAATTCCTTTAATGATTTAAAACTTGGGGTTGGTTTGGAGGCAACAGCTTCGATGATTCGAATGTCTTTTTTTGCGGTCAGTACATTACCAGCGATGTCCCTTTTATTTTGCAGCTTCCATTCTCTGTAATCGGCTCTCTGAATGGAGTGCACATGTTTGGGAGTAACCAGGACGTGCTTCTAACCAGCACCTGCACCGACAACACCAGGGTCTGTTGGAGAGTTTTCCACGAGAGGTGAGCTCAAACAAAAGTCCAGGAATCCAAGCTGCCTTTGGTTCCACGGGAAACACCCAACGCATGGGCCACATATTGATTTTTTTTTTAAAAACAAGAATGATTTTCACAGCAGGGGAAAGCTGAGCTGTGGGCAGGATTGACAGGAGCTTTGCGACGAGAGCATTGAGAGCAAGTTAGTTTTTAAAACTATTGGGGGGGGGGGGGGGGGGTGGTCGGGACAGAGTAGATAGAGAAAAACTGTTCCCCATTGGTGGAACAGCCAGATAACACCAATACGGTGAATGGTAAAGGAACCAAAAGCAACGTGAGGAAAACCCTTTTTCTGTGCAGTACGTGGTTGGGATCTGGAATGCGCTACTTGTGAGGGTGGAGGAGGCAGATTCAGTTGTGACCTTCAAAAGAGAGTTGCTAATTAACTGAGGGGAAACATTTGCAGGGCTGTGGGGAAACAGTGGGGGGGGGGGGGGGGCACTAGCTGGGTTGATCTTGGAGAGAGGAGAGCCAGCACCAACACGATGGACTGAATGGCCTCATTCTGTACATTCTTTTTTTAAAAGCACATTTTTAGCTTTTCACCACATGGTCCCTGGACATTTTTCATTTTCGATTGTGCTGTAAGGTTGTATGTTGTCTCGTGAAGAGGTCCAGAGGCTTGTACGGTTGTATAATAACTTCATTAATAACACAACTATATACAGGATAAAGTCCTGACTAGGGCCGGGATTCTCCGTTTTGTGGGGAGGCAGTGGCGTAGTGGTATTGTCACTGGACTAGTAATCCAGAAACCCAGAGTCATTCTCTGGGGACCTTGGTTTGAATCCCGCCAGGGCAGATGGTGAAATTTGAATTCAATAAAATAAAATCTGGAATTAAAAGTCTAATGATGACTATTGGTGATTGTCGTAAAAACCCAACTGGCTCACCAATGTCTCTTAGGGAAGGAAATCTGCCATCCTTACATGGTCTGGCGTACACGTGACTCCAGATCTACAGCAATGTGGTTGACTCTTAATGGGCAATAAATGCTGACCCAGCCAGCGACGCCCGCATCCCATGAACGGATTTTTTAAAAGTCCGTCCCGTTCAGCCAAATCTCCCTTTAGCTGCAGCACCCACCCTGGGCGCTATCTTCATGCCAACCTCAACCAGAGTCACTTACACTCCGCTACTCCCATGTGACTCTCTCCACATCATCATAGGACAGGCTGGGCTAATTTCCACTGGGGTTTAGCGTGAGAGTTGACTTGATTGAAGTATTTAAGATCTTGAACAATCTCATCAAGTTTGGATGTGGAAAGGATTCATAGAACATAGATTCATAGAACATACAGTGCAGAAGGAGGCCATTCGGTCCATCGAGTCTGCACCGACCCACTTAAGCCCTCACTTCCGCCCTATCCCCGTAACCCAATAACCCCTCCTAACTTTTTTGGACTCTAAGGGGCAATTTAGCATGCCCAATCCACCTAACCTGCACGCCTTTGGACTGTGGGAGGAAACCGGAGCACCCGGAGTAAACCCACGCAGACACGGGGAGAACGTGCAGACTCCGCACACACAGTGACGCAGCGGGGAATCGAGCCTTGGACCCTGGCGCTGTGAAGCCACAGTGCTATCCACTTGTGCTACCATGCTGCCCAGAGGATGTTTCCTTTTGTGGGTGAGTCCAGAAGTAGGCGGGGGCAATGTTTTAAAATTGGGGCCCACCCTTTTAGGACAGAGACGAGGAAAAGAAATTTCACTCAAAGGGTTGTGCCACTTTGGGACTCTCTGCCTCAGGAGACGGCGGGTCACTGAGTATTTTTAAGGCAGAGTTGGATTCTTGTTGGGCAAGGGAATCAAAGGTTACCGGGCAGTAGATGGGAATGTGGAATTCGTGGAATTTGAAATACAAACTGATCAGCCATGAACTTATTGAATGGCGGAGCAGGCTCAGGCTCAAGGGGCTGAATGGCCTACTTCTGCTTCTATTTCGTATAATGTGGGTGGTTCTGTTTCCTCGGTCCCGTGTTAACCCTTACAGTCCTGAGCATCCCAAAAGTACAATTGCGGGAGTGGCGCAGTGGTTAGCACTGCTGCCTCACGACGCCGAGGTCCCCGTGTGTTTGGGGGGGGTGCAGTCGATCAAATCAAACCTCGGCACCCAAAGTGGGGCAATTAGCCTGGAACTGCCATTATTAACCGCTAACCAGTGACTCACTGCTGGGGCCTATGGCTGTCAAGTGAACTCAGGCCTTGATGCTGACCACATAGCTCACTGACGTTCATAGCCTGGGCACTCAAGGTGAAGATTTAAAACTTGGATGAGGCACTTAAGGACAGATGGTTCACCATACCTTCAGGAGGGGAGCGTAGGAAAGTAACATTTGTAAGAACGCAGAAAATCCTATTAAAGGAATACTGTACATTTTTGTTTTGCACAGTACTTGACGTTTGTGTTCCAGAAGCACATTAGCAGACCCTCAGAAATAGCTGCATAGGTTCCCAAACGAAATGCCGAGGATGTAGTCCATACTGTGCTAACAGCTTGTTTCTATGGTTACGCAGCATCACTCTCATCTCAATGACCTCTGAGGAAAATGCAAGTGACCTTTACCTAAGCCGCCTGTTGGACAACGTGTTCAGCGCCATGGTGAGTCCGCAATGCAAAGTCTTATTCAGATTGACAGAGTTTTATTTTAAAAGACAGCTATATCTGCTGTGACGTCCAGCGGTGGAGGGGAAAAGGCCTTCAGGCACATGCGGCCTGTTAGATGTCAGCTTCCCACTGGCCAGATTTGTACTGTGGGCCAACAGCTTTGTCACTGATGCCAAAGGATGCTCCGTGTGAAAAATGGAAGAATTGCAGGACTGGTGCTGTTAGTGCTGCTCTCGTCATCCATGGCTCAGTGGATAGCACTCTCGCTTTGGTGTCACAGTGTTGTGGGTTCAAGACCCGGACCACCAGAGATATCAGCGCAAAAAATCCAGGTTGACACTCCCAGCATGAGCACTAAGAGAATCCAAGCTGTCGCTTTTCAGATGAGATATTAAGCCTGTCTGCCCTCTCGAGTACACGTAAAAGATAACCTGGCACTATTTGGGAGTAGATCAGGGAAGTTCTCCCCACCATCCTGGCCAATATTTATCCTTCAATCAACATCACTAAAACAGATTATCAGGTCATTTGTGGAACCTAGTTATGCACCAATGACAATCTCATTTTGTACACTAAAACAGTGACCACAAATTAAAATGCCTTCATTGTTTGTAAAGCATTTTGGGACAGCTTGAGGATATGAAAGGTGTGACTGCTGTGCCTGCAAAGTAACAATTGTATTTCTTGGCCCAGTTCTCCCTCTCATGTTTAGAAGTCTCATCCTTGTGTTCAGATCCCTCCATGGCTTTGTGTCTCCCTATCTCAGTAACCTGATCCAGCTTTACAACACGGAAAGGCAAATGATATCAAAGCAAAATGTTGTAAATGCTGGAAAACTGAAAAAGAAACAGAAAATGCGAGAAGAATTCAGATGGTCAGTTAGTATCTATGGAGAGAAGAACAAATGTGACAGTTCAGGTCGATAACCTTTCATCAGAACAGTTTATAGTCACCGATCTGAAACGTTAACTCTTATAGAGTACCCAATTTTTTTTCCAATTAAGGGGCCATTTAGCTTGGCTATCCACTAACCTGCACATCTTTGGGTTGTGGGGGTGAAACCCACGCATACACGGGGAGAATGTGCAAACTCCACACGGACAGTGGCCCAGGGCCGGGATTCGAACCTGGGTCCTCAGTGCCGTAGTCCCAGTGCTAACCACTGTGCCGCGTGCCGCCCTTTCTCCACAGATGCTGTCAGATCTTTTTATTATTTCTAGGGATGTGGGCTTTGCTGGCTAGGCCAGCATTTATTGGCCCATCCCTATTTGCCCCTTGAGAAGGTGGTGGTGAGCTGGCTTCTTGAACCGCTGCAGTCCATGCGGTGTTGGGGAGGGAGTTCCAGGATTTGACTCACCGACGGTGAAGGAACGGTGATATATTTCCCAAGTCAGGATGGTGAGTGGCTTGCAGAGGAACTCCAGGTGGTGGGGCGTTTTCAGGTGTCTGCTACCGTTATCCTTAGGTAGTGGTTGTGAGTATGGATGGCGCTGTCTAAGGAGCCTTGGTGAGTTGCTGTGGTGCATTTTGTAGATGGTACACACGGCTGCTACTGTGCATCAGGGGTGCAGGGACTGGATGTTTCCCCTGGCTGGAGTGTCTAGAACCAGGGGTCACAGTATAATTGGTCTGTCATTTAAGACTGATATGAGGAATAGCTTCATTCAGAGGGTGGTGAATCTTTTAAATCCTCCTTTCCAGAGGACTGTAAAAGCTCAATCAGCATGTTCAAGAAATAAATCAATACGTTGTGGATACCAGTGACATCAAGAGTTTTGGGGATAGTGGGGAAAATGGCACAGGTATAGATCCTCATATCATAGAATTCCTACAGTGCAGAAGGAGGCCCTTCGGCCCATCGAGTCCACACCGGCCCTTCAAAAGACCACCCTACCTAGACCCAATCCCCCACCCTATTCCTCCAACCCCAGCCTAAGGGGCAATTTATCATGGCGAATCCACCGAACCTGCACATCTTTGGACTGTGGGAGGAAACCGGAGCACCCGGAGGAAACCCACGCAGACACGGGGAGAACGTGCAAACTCCACACACACAGTCATCTGAGGTCGGAATTGAACCCGGGTGCCTGGTGCTGTGAGGCAGCCGTGCTAACTACTGTACGACCGTGCCGATCAGTCATGATCTGTTTGAATGGCAGAGCAGGCTCGATGAGTTGAATGGCAGCTCCTGCTTCCTATGTTCCTCTGGATAAGGTGTCGATCGAACTGGCTGCTCCGTCCAGAGTGGTGTCGAGCATCTTGAGGATCGTCAGAGCCACACTCATCCAGGAAAGTATTCCATCACAATCCTGACTCGTACCTTGTAGATGGTGGACAGACTTTGGGGAGTGAGGAGGTGAATACTCACCACAGAATTCTCAGCCTGTTTGAGCTACATTTGTTACAGAGATTCTCTGTCAGAGTGGGAAGGGTTAGCTATTGGCTTTGATAGACCTTAACCGTGTGCTCCTAATTTCACAAGGTGCTGGTGATTGGTTTGGACGATCTGGTGAACCTGAAGAATGTGGAGCGATTGAAGAGGGAACTGCGGGTGAGTGAGACTGGAATGATGAGACACGTTGTTTGGTGTCAGCCGGTCCTCATTGGGAGTCAGAATGTTGCAGGTTCAAGGTCGTATGCAAAATGTAGACTAACACAAATCGCACTGCAGTGTCAGACTGGGTGAGATGGTACCGAAGCCCCGTCTGCCCCCTCAGGTTGATGGTAAAGGTCCTTTGGCACTGCTTCTAGAAGAACAGGGAAGTTCTCCCTGGTGTCCTGTTCAGTGACTATCCCTCAGACAACCTTGCTAAAACAATTAATTAATCACATTGCCATTTGTGGGATCTTTCTGTGGGTTAGCCGGGGTTCCAGCTCCTGATTGCTATCCTTTAACTCGAGAGGTGCCCACAGAACAAGAGGATGGCTGGAGGTAGGGTGGAGGCATGTGATTCCCAATCACCAATTGGACCGGAAATGGGGTCACATGGTTATCAGATCATCGGATTACAATTACTGGGCAATTGAAAACGGCTAATTGAAGGAATGTAATTCTCACAGACCAACTGGATTGCTCGAAGGCCTCACAGCTTAAACTTAATATTTTAAATTCTAGAGTCTCGTAATGTTTGGTTCCAATCTATTGGCATCCGTGTTAATGCTGGTGAAAAGGCTTTGACTGGGTTACTGTTATTCTGCATCTGAGCTGAGTTCCCTTGCTGTTTCCCCAGGCCTGTTACAAGCTGATTGACAGTTTCTTGGCTGCCTCAGATTGGATTGGGGACCTGACACAGTGCGTGGATTGTGTGGTGTCTCCGGACTCTGACATACTGCAGGTTAGTGGTGACAGGGGAGTCCGACACAACCCCGCTTGCTGGTATAATGGAAGACTGCTCCACCGAGAGTGGTGAATCACCTTGATGAGTCCCTTTGCAAAGATTGCCCGTAATTTAAACTTTTGACATATTATTTGCACAGGGTTTTCTGGAAACGCTTACAGGAGCAAAGCGCAAGTGGGTTGGAGCATAGAGGAAGAATAGTGGAGAGTGGAACTTACCTTAGCTGCTCTTTAGAATTTGTTGTCAGTATCAAACACTCCCAGCCTAGTTACAGCATGAGTTACGTGCAAAGTAAGGCTTCACGTGCAAAGTAAGGCTCCCCGTGCACTGTCCTATCAAACATTCCCAACTCAATTAAAGCATGAGTTACGTGCAGAGTAAGGCTCCCGTACACTGCCCTGTCAAACGCTCCCAGGTTAGACAAAATATGGACTGTGTAGCTCCCCTCTTTATTGCTCCATCAAGCATGCCAAGATAAACCAAAGCAGTTGCTAAATGAACAGTAAAGGTTTCTCCCAATGCTAATCATAGATTCGCTACAGTGCAGAAAGAGGCCATTCAGCCCATCGAGTCTGCACCGACCTTCTGAAAGAGCACCCTACCCAGGTCCACACCGCAGCCATATCCCCGTAATCCCTCTAACCTGCACATCTTTGGACACTAAGGGGCAATTTTAGCATGGCCAATTCGCCAAACCTGTATATCATTGGACCTCAACAGATAATGGCCTTTCTTTGCAATTTGAGAGATCCTTAACCTGCCATCCATTGTCTGGTTGAGATAGATGTGAATACTTATTGGGAGCCAGGGGTTTAGGAGGGAAAACCTGCCAGGAGATTGAGTTGAGTCCCAAGCTCATGCGGTTAGTTACAAGTGTCCCAAGGAATTTCATCTGCTCAGTCGGCCTTGAATACAAACCCCAGCAGGTCTCCACAATGAAGAATGATGACGAGCGCCCTGCACACTCGGCCTGACTACCTTTCTGTAACCTAGCCTTGCCTATTAGTCCTTTCAAGCAGATTGGGCGGTGTTTGAAAAGTTAAAGCGGTTCTTGCTCCCTGTCTGCTTCAGGAGGCACTGGATGTATTTGTTGCTGCTGCGGCTGCGGAGAGTAACTTTGGGTGCCTCATGGTCATGGGCAAAGTCGTCGTGGCAACAGAGAAGTGGTGGCGCCTCGCGGCCCAGGAGGTAATGCTGTTGGCGTGGCTGGTGGGATCCTTGGCGCCCAGCTCATCGCGGGATTACCCCATCTATCTGCCACATGGCAGCCCTACCGTGAGTAACCATCTGTCCGTTGGGTTTTTCACTCCCCGTCTACAAACCTTTATTCCTCTTGTCCATAGAACCCTTACAGTGTAGAAGGAGGCCATTCGGCCCATCGAATCTGCACCGACCCTCTGGCAGAGCACTCTATTCCCACTCCTGCCCTATCCCTGCAACCCCAACTAACTTGCACATCCCTGGACACTAAGGGGCAATTTATCATGGCCAATCCACCTAACCTGCACATCTTTGGACTGTGGGAGGAAACCGGAGCACCCGGAGGAAACCCACGCACACACGGGGAGAACGTGCAAACACCACACAGACAGTCACCCGAGGCCGGAATCAAACCTCGAGGCAGCAGTGCTAACTGCTGTGCCACCGTGCCACCCACCGTGTCACGGTGTTTGGTCAGATTTTGCTGACAACATTGCAAGTTGGTTTGTCAGCATTTCCATTTCAAGTTTTGTAACAAGAGTAGATTCTGGCCACTGGGTGGAGGGGGTTTGCTCAACTCTGTGGCCATCTTAAATGGAAAACAACTTGTGTTGGTCAGCACAGTGCCATGAATGATTTGCTGATACCTCTTTATAAATCCCTATGTCAGGACAGCACGGTGGTGCAGTGGCTAGCATTGCTGCCTCACGGCGCCGAGGACCCGGGTTCGATCCGGCCCTGGGTCACTGTCCGTGTGGATTGCACATTCTCCCCGTGTCTGCGTAGGTCTCACCTCCACAACCTAAAGATGGACAGGGGAGGTGGATTGGCCACCCTAAATTGCTCCTTAATTGGGAAAAATAAAAATAAATCCCTATGCCGTAATTGAGCATTTTTGCCATAAGGAATGTTCTTTTTATATGGGTCGAATTGGGTTCTAGCTATCCAACAAAGTGAGAGTCAGCCGGTTTTTCACTATGGAATGTATTGGAGTACAGCGAGATTTAAAGTGGTTGGTAAAAATATTAGAGGGGAGATGAGGAAATATATTTTCATCCAGGGGGTGTTAGCGGTCAAACTCACTGTCTGAAAGTATTGTGGAGATGGAAACACTCAGCTCATTTGAAACTTGTCTGAATGTGCACCTCAAGTGCCCCAAGCTGCAGAGCTACAGACCACATGCTAGAAAGTGAGCGACTTGTTCATCTGCCGGTGAAGAAATAATGGGTCGAGTGGCCTCTTTCTGCAATTTTAAAGGGAACCCGCTCCCCCCTCCACTCCACCCAGACCGGCCTTCACATGATTCTAGTGGCCATGTTGCACGGTTGCCTACTTGAAGAGGCCTATTGCAAGCTGATTATTCAAGGCCTCAAGGGAGCGGCCTTGGCCAGTGTCACCCACAGATTAGTAAATTACACTGGCACTTTGCAGTGAGGAATCATTTGATAGCAATCAGGCACCCAGAGGATAGCTCAGCTTGTTGTGGCCCCCTTGTATCGCACCCACTAGGATCAGCTCACTCGGCATAAATTGGGATTCCAGCCGGAGAGATTGTGCTCGTTAAAATTAATTTATTCTGTCGAGATGCTTGCAATTTGCATGAGGAACATTCATTATTTGTTCCATTTCACAGGGGGACCTGTGCGCAGGCATTTAATCGCTGTCGGGCTGCACAGACAGCATTTCAGTAATGGATAACCATTTTTCGGGTTGCTTCATTAGGGACTTTGCAACGTTTCAAAATATCACCATGTTCTGTTAAAGGAACAGTGTGTCTGGCAAGACAATTTAAGATGATAAAAGACAACAGACATAACCGGGGTTAATTATTTCTTCATTCGCTTCATCTTTTCTGATTTGCTGTCCAAAAGAGACAGCAAATCCCTGTTGGGGTAGAGTTCTGTACTTACCATGCAACCCACCTTCGCCTAAATGGACTTTCTACACATGCAAGCCTTGATTCTGGAACAAAAACATAAAATGCTGGACAATCTCAGCAGGCCTGACAGCATCTGTGGAGAATGAGAGACGGAAATAAGGTTCCGAGTCTGGATGACTCTTTGTCAAAGCTTTGGAGTCAAAGCATTAACTCCGTTTCTCACTCCACAGACATGCTGAGGTTGTCCCGCATTTTCTGTTCTTGTTTTAGAATCCAGCATCCGTGGTAATTTGTTTTTATCCTGATACTGAACGTTGGCCGGTTTTAACAGCGAAGACACCACTATTGAAGACTAAATGTCTTTCTCAAACATCCAGGACAGTAGGGGATTAGGACCTGTTTAAGCAGAATAGCCCAGAGTTTCAAAGAATGAGGTGTGCTCTCGTTGAAATGTAATGTATTCCTTGACAGGGTGGATGCTGTTTCCTCACGGAAAGAACACAGAATCGTAGCCTCAGGTTATGGGGGTGGGGCATTTCGGACCGAGCCAGGATGAATTTCTTCCTTCAGAGGGTTGTGAATCTTTGTAATTTTTTACCCCAGGAAGCTGTGGAGATTCAGTCATTAAGTGTATTCAGGATGGAATTGGGTAGATTTTTGAGCACAAAGGGATATGTTGGTGAGGTAGGAAAGTGGAGTTGAGATCAGATATCAGCTGTGATTTTACTGAATGGGTTTGCCAGTCTGGAGAAATTGGAAGAGAAGATTGGGATTCTGGCCCGGAGTCGTTTAGGTACCTACAAGTACGAAGTTTTATTAGCCGAACGTTCCCGACATTCCCAGAAGCGCCACAATCCTCCTTGATGGAGAGGATCCTTTCGGGTTTGGGGTTGGAGGAAGGTATATATGGGTGGATTCTGGCAGAGGATTCGGTTTCGGTGGAGGGGGTGAAAGCCAAGTGGGATGAGGCGCTGGGGCCATGTTGGAGGATGAGGTGCGGAGTGAAGTCCTTTGTAGGGCTCTCCTGTGCGAGGCTGAGCTTGATCCAGCTTAAGGTAGTGTTTAGACGCACCTGACCAGAGCTAGAATGAGTCTCTCTATTGTGGGGGTTGAGGACGGGTGCGAGCGCTGTGTGAGGGGGGCCAGCTAACCACATCTACATATTTTGGTCCTGTCCCAAACGGCTGAGCTTTTGGGTCTCCTTTTTCAACACCATGTCGGCGATTCTGAACACCGAGATTGAAATATAAGAACATTAGAACTAGGAGCAAGAGTAGGCCATCTGGCCCTTCAAGCCTGCTCCGCCATTGAGTGAGATCATGGCTGATCTTTTGTGGACTCAGCTCCACTTTCCGGCCCGAACACCATAACCCTTAATCCCTTTATTCTTCAAAAAACTATCTATCTTTATCTTGAAAACATTTAATGAAGGAGCCTCAACTGCTTCACTGGGCAAGGAATTCCATAGATTCACAACCCTTTGGGTGAAGAAGTTCCTCCTGAGCTCAGTCCTAAATCTACTCCCCCTTATTTTGAGGCTATGCCCCCTCGTTCTGCTTTCATACGCCAGTGGAAACAACCTGCCCGCATCTATCCTATCCCCTTCATAATTTTATATGTTTCTTAAGATCCTTCTAAATTCCAACGAGTACAATCCCAGTCTACTCAACCTCTCCTCGTAATTCAACCCCCTCAACTCTGGGATTAACCTAGTGAATCTCCTCTGCACACCCTCCAGCGCCAGTACGTCCTTTCTCAGGTAAGGAGACCAAAACTGAACACAATACTCCAGGTGTGGCCTCACTAACACCGTATACAGTTGCAGCATAACTTCCCTAGTCTTCAAACATGTCCCTTGGTAGCCATGTTCGGGGTATCAGAGCTGCCCGATATGTTTTTACCTTCGCTGGCCTGCTGGGGTGGAAGTTGGCAACGCCGCCCAGTGTTTCGGCACGGTTATGTGACTCTATACCTGTGGAACGTTAAATACACCGTGAAGGTTAAATACACCCATCAATTGAAGGTTTCTACCGGAGATGGTGACCGTTTACCGTCTACTTCAAGGAGTTGGTTACTGTTAGCTGCTACATTAATGGGTCGGGGGGGTCGATGTTGGATGGCCCACGCCTGCTTCTGTTTACCTTGTTCCTGTTTTTGTAGCCCTAGTTCAGGCGCTGAACCTAATTGTAGAACCTAGAATGTGGTCCGAGATCTTCTAACTCAGCACAGATCTTCCCAGTTTGAAATCAATATTTCTTTTAATTTGAATAAAGCTACCTTTGTCGCTGAAAAGAATGCAAAATACTGAGGGTGCTGGAAATCTGAACAAACATGATTGCTGAGCAGGTCGGGCGGTAACACAGGAGCTGTCGACCTGAAGCTTGAACTCCGTTTGCTTCCTTGTCGATGCTGCCTAACCTGCTGAACGTTTCAGCAGTTTCTGTTTCCGTCCGATTTGCCGGTTGCTGTCTCCCTCCGTCGGACAGTGATAGTCACTGACATTACCGAGCTTGTATTTCTCGTGGTTTGGGGAACTGAATCATTCAGCACTGTGCCTCTCTCGGTCTCTTGTTCCAGGTGCCCCACAGGCTGCTGACCTTTCAGCTGGTCCCTGGGGTGGAAGTGTGCCTGCTGTGTGGACCAGCCCCCTCTTTGCAGCAAGTTCAAACTGAGGTGAGTTAACTTTTTCTGCCACCCCCCCCAAATCTTAGTAGCTGCTCATGTGTCCACTCGGAACAGTAAGTGTAGGACAAGACGGAGATGAGGTTTGGTTGTTATGGAAGGATGTACACCAGTTCCCCCTTGACATTCCTCTGCATATTTAATTCAAAGACTATCAGACAGTGATCAAGAGCATGAGTCCCCATCTCAGTCTCTGTCCCCTTCTCAACCCGGGACTAATTTTCCGACACCTCTCTCTCCCTCCTTCGCAAGGCCAGTCTCGATGACCCTGCTGCTGGTTGAAATTTACCTCCGCACTGTTCAAAGTTTGAGGGGGCAAATCTGAGGAATAAACTTATCTGACCTCGATGATTATCACTGACTACCGAGATTTCAGTTCATTAGCACCTCAGCTGCAATGTATTCTGTCTCTCTTGCTGCGAAACTTTTTTGAAAATCTTTTCAAGGATTGTCAGCTATTTTGTTAGAATTATATCGTGTGAGAGTGTTTGGGAAGACTGTTAGTTCCTTGGGTTTGTAGATTTGGGATGGTTATATGCACATTCCACCTGTTTTAAAAAAAAGGTGTGCTTTCTTAACTCGATTTGGATTTGCTTTATGCCCCCAGTTAGTTGAAAGATTCTGGAGCCCGTTACTGGAACCTTTAAAGACCTGTCTCATGACACATCAACGCTCCTTCTCAACCAGCATTCCCTTACACCCGAGTATCCTTGGGTAAGTTATGTAAGACCAAATCAGTGTCCTGCAGTCCGTGGGGGGGGGGGGGGGGGGGGGGGGGGGAGAGAGAGAGAGAGAGAGAGATGAGGTGGTTCAGTGGAAGCCTTTTGCCCCTAATTCAGAAAGGTGGGCGGCACGGTGGTTAGCATCGCTTCCTCACAGCGCCAGGGACCCGGTTTCAATTCCGGCCTCGGGTGACTGTGTGGAGTTTGCACGTTCTCTCCGGGTGCTCCCGTTTCCTCCCACTGTCCAAAGGTGTGCAGGTTAGGTGGGCTTGCAGGGATAGGGCAGGCGAGTGCGTCTATGTGGGGTACTCTTTCAGAGGGTCAGTGTGGATTCGATGGGCCGAATGGCCTCCTCCTGCACTGTACGGATTCTATGTGTGGGTTCAAGTCCTGCTCTGGAAACTTGAGCATTAATATGTAGGCTGACAGTCAACACAGTGGAGAAAGTGCACTGAATTCTCTCCAGTGGGAATAAGGTTTCATCCCAATAAATAGATCCAAGCTGAGACGCTGAATCCTGATCCAGATGGTAAATATTGTTCATCATCGAATGTTTGTGCTTGTGTCACTCTCTGGAGGTGGCAGGTTCTGTGGGTTTTTAAAAAATCTCGATTTGCTGAATGTGTGATTTAAAACAGTCTCGGGGACTGAGGTTTACTGATTACAGACCCATCAATCCAAGTAATAACTAGCAATTCTCGGTAAAGTCATTAATATTTACCCACATTCAGCTGTTTTGTCTTGGCTGGTACTTTCTCATCTCTTGTGTTTGTCCAGTCTCCTGCTCATAAACAGAGAACAGAACAAGAACTTGTTCACCCTGCAGCCTCACGGTGTTGATCAAAGTCAACAGCAAGGTAAACACATTGTGGAGCCATGTTACTGTCACTTTTAACATTGTCACTGTCCTATTGGTACGGCATGTGGTGATTCTCTTCCGCATTCTCATTGTAAAGAAGGTGAACCCACCGCATCTGATAGAGTCCAAGACTTGATTTTTATATTCCCCAGGAGGAGGGAGAGGCCTACCCCTGGCCCCGAGTCAGTCCCTGTCCCAAACCCGTAGCCTTCATATCGAGAAGGACAGAGACAGCAGATTTCCTGGGCATACCATCACCTCCCAATTCTCCCTCCTGAGCCACTCACCAACCTGAATTGGAAAATATCAGTTTGTTGCTCCACTATCGCTGGATCAATACCCAGGAACTCGGTCCCCAACAGCACTGTGGGTGTACCTACACCACGGGGGCTCCAACGGCTCAGACAGGCAGCTCAGCACCGCCACCTTGGGGCAGCCAGTGACAGGGAATCAATGTCAGCCTTGCTAACGACACCCACGTCCCTAAATGATTAGATCACCTCTGCACTGCCTGCTTTTTCAGTGCTGCAAAAACGCTTGGTTGTACACCGACTCTCGGCAAGCTGCGTGGGTTTCCTCTGGGTGCTCCAGTACCATCCCACAGCCCAAAGATGTGCAGGTTAAGTGGGTTGGCAATGCTAAATTGCCCCTCAGAGTCCAGGAATGTGCAGGTTAGGTGGGGTTATGAGGACGGGGCCGGGGAGTGGGCATAGATGGGTGCTCTTTCGGGGAGGTCTGTACAGACTCGATGGGCCGAATGGCCTGCACTGGCGGTATTCTATGAGTTCAACAGAGTCTCCGTTCTGTTTCGTTTTGTGTCTTTGCTGGTTGCTTGCCTTTCGTTGTGTTCCTTCCAAAGCCACCCCAACTCCCGGCCCAGTTGGACGGTGAGCCCGATGAGGAAAGCTGCTTGCACATAATTTACCAGGAAAGGTGTTAATTGTGACGTTTATTTCAATGGAACTGTTGCAGGAGCGGTACTTCCTCCTGAGAGACGCAAATCAGTCCTGCGACTGTTTTACACCCTGGCCGCCTCTTCATATTTTCCAACAGATTCAAGCGAGTTCAAGCCTGGTAGGTGAAAATAATTAAAGTACTTCACCGGTCGCACATTTACTCTTTCTGGCCTGCACCACATCCATCCCCTCCCCCCCCCCCCCCCCCCCCCCAAACCCCGGGAAGCCGGGGATCCAGGTGCAACACCAGCAATACCGTTTTCCCTCCCCTCTGATCAGGAACTGAGCTCCTTAAGTCTTCACGGGAATAGTTTTTCCCCGTGTGAAATGCTCGCGGACAGTGCGATGAAGATGCGCAGGGTTTTATATACTCCCCCTTCCTGGTCAAATGGGACAGATTGAATTATTTTTCTCTGACCCTGTAATCTTGGCCATCTTGCTCCCCTCAACATTGCACTTTCCTTTCACTGATTTTCCTTTTGGAAACGCTGTCCTATTTCCATCCCCTCCATGAAAGTTGGTATGTTTTGCTGCGTGAAGAACCCTATGCAAGTAAAAGGTGTGGTATTATTTTAGTTGTATGGAGTCTGCAGCTCAGAAACAGCCTCTTCCGAACCCCACCATCACAACCCGTTTTGTTTTCCCCCTCACCTTTACCCAGGTTCCCCTTCAATGTTGCTCACCGTACCCACTCCCTGCAGTAGCGAATTTCACATTCTCACTCATCTCCAGGAAAATAAGTTTCTCCCGAACTCCTGACTGAATGTATTAGCGACTTTTCTATTTATTACCTAATTTTAGACAAGTGGAAAAACGTTCTCAACATTTACCCTAGAAAACTCTTTCACTATCTTCAAGATTCCAACAGACCATCCCTCAATTTTCTCTTTTCTCAAGAAAGGAAACGTGATCTGTTCAATCTTTCCTGATAGATATATCCTCTCAGTTATGATTTTGTCCTTACAAATTCTTTTGGCACCTTCACCAGTGCTTCAATATTCTTTGGACTTGACATTCAATGGCATTACCATCGCTGAATCCCCCACAATCAACATCCTGGGGGTTACCGTTGATCAGAAACTGAACTGGACGAGCTACATTAACACTGTGGCTACCAGGGCAGGTCAAAGGCTGGGAATCCTACGGTGAGTAACCCCCCCCCCCTCCCCTAGAGCCTGTCCACCATCTACAAGGCACAAGTCAGGAGTGTGATGGAATGCTCTCCACTTGCCTGGATGAGCGCAGCTCCAACAACACTCAAAAAGCTTGACACCATCCAGGACAAAGCAGCCCCACTTGATTGCTCCCCCTTCCACAAATATTCAAACCCTCCACCATGAATGAACAGTGTCAGCCGTGTGTACCATCTACAAGATGCACTGCAGTAACTCACCAAGGTTCCTTGGGCCGCACCTTCCAAACCCACAACCACTGCCATCTAGAAGGACAAGGGCAGCAGATACCTGGGAACCTCACCACCTGGAGGTTCCCCTCCAAGTCACTCATCATCCTGACTTGGAAATATATTGGCCGTTCCTTCAGTGTTGCTGGGTCAAAATCCTGGAACCCCCTCCCTAACAGCACGGTGGGTGTACCTACACCACAGGGACTGCAGCGGTTCAAGAAGGAAACTCACCACCACCTTCTGAAGGGCAACTAAAGAGGGGCAATAAATGCTTGGCCTAACTAGCGACGTCCACATCCCATAAATGAAAAAAAGACTAGAGTTGTTGACAATACACCATGTGGTCTGACCAATGCTTGGAACAAGTTTAATGTAACATCTCTGCTTTTCAATGCTATCCTTCTCGAAATGTTTTAAAATGGCCTTTCTTATCCCTTTTTGCAACTTACAATGATTTGTGTAGGTGAATCTTTTACTCCCATTCAGACTCTTATTGTTCAATCTTCCCATCTCAGCATCTCTCTATGAGGAATTCCACACCGGCTTCACCCATTCCCCAGCAGAGTGCTACATTATAGCTGAGGACCACAAGTGCTATGCCATCCAGACCCAGCAGCACCAGCTCTTCTTAACCTTCATGCCAGATGCCCCCACCTTTGCCCTGCGGAACATTGCAACCAAAACATTTAACCTCCTAACAAAGGAGGTTTCTTTCTGAGCGGCGGGTGTGTGACCTCCGGCCTCCGGCTGCTTGGAGTGAAGCAGCTGCCACTTTGCCTGCATCCACCTTAAATGTGCCATCTCCCTTTGGGGGCGGGCGGGGGGGTTGGAGCTGATGAGGACGGAGAGCAGCCCAGATGGTCGACCCTCCCAGTTCCTCGTACAGGCAATGGGAGAAATTCGCTGCCGACCTCAGATGATTGCGATCCAGCCGACACTGTGGAGTGACAGTTTGGAAAGATTGCAAAAAGACCACAGAGAGAGGGGTCCGTAAGTGAAACTACTTTCACCCCTTTGGATGACCTGTGAAGTGGTCTGAATTGGCAAAGGAAAGACAAAGGGTGATGGGGTAAAATAACTGCCCCATCACCACTGCCACCGTGTCGGATGGTAGCTCTCAGTCACTGACCATGGATGCAGGATTGGAGCCTGGTGTGAAGAAGCTGCTGCTAGGACCATCCTGGAAGAAAAAGGAATTGCCGCTACGGAAGCACTTCAACTCTGGAAGGCGAGGCAGGAAAGCTAAAGTGACTTGGAGGGGTTTTAAACTCCGACAGGCGTTTTATCCATTAACTGCCCAGAATCCCCAGAGAGGGAATCTGAATGTTCAAGCAGCTAGGAGCCGCTTGGTGGGCCTCACACAACTGTAGACCCCCTAGCTCCACCTACCTTCAGATGACACTCAGTGCCGTCACGGTGACTCCCCTCTGCAAGGTGTGCAGAGGTGGCCCTTGGTTCCTGATCAGCGAGACAGCCGAAGAGCAGCTAATGGAAGTGGAATCTTGGACAAGGAAAGTAAGTAGAGAACCTGTGTGAACAAAGTTTAAGTGGGGGGGTGAATCATCATCCATGTATGTTAAATTACTTTGGTGTGTGTGTTTATGTTCCTGGAGTGCACTTACAATAAAGTCTAATTTTAATGGCCTCACATCATTATTTTCTAATTATTTGGTTTTCATGGGTACCTTATTCTGAGAGAGATCCCTCCTGTGATGAACAACACACAGTCCATCAATTCTAATGAGTGTGTAGTATATTGCAGCACTAGGTTGCAGAGGCTGGAATTTATAGCCCGCTTCAGATTCCAGTTCACTACCTGGCAAAGTCCAACTGGCTATGCTTCAGGAGGAACTGGCATTGTACCTTCGGAATACCCGTAAAACCTTTCTTTTTGCAATCCCATCCATAGGTGGATTTCCTGAGTGCTTACCTTTCATTCTGGTAATGTCAGAAAATCACTGACCAACCATCAACAGTGCCCCACCAAACACTCCCAGGACAGGTACAGCACGGGGTTAGATACAGAGTAAAGCTCCCTCTACACTCTCCCCATCAAACACTCACAGGACAGGTACAGCACAGGGTTAGATACAGAGTAAAGGTCCCTCTACATTGTCCCCATCAAACACTCCCAGGACAGGTACAGCACGGGGTTAGATACAGAGTAAAGCTCCCTCTACACTGTCTCCATCAAACACTCCCAGGACAGGTACAGCACGGGGTTAGATACAGAGTAAAGCGCCCGCTACACTGTCCCCATCAAACACTCCCAGGACAGGTACAGCACGGGGTTAGATACAGAGTAAAGCGCCCGCTACACTGTCCCCATCAAACACTCCCAGGACAGGTACAGCACGGGGCTAGATACAGAGTAAAGCTCCCTCTACACTGTCCCCATCAAACACTCCCAGGACAGGTACAGCACGGGGTTAGATACAGAGTAAAGCTCCCTCTACACTGTCCCCATCAAACACTCCCAGGACAGGTATGCACACGGTTAGATACAGCTGTTGTGACCCCTTCCTTGTGCCTCATTGGACTGTGACTCATAATATCAGTTACTTTGCTGAAACTAATCTTGGGATTTGAAACTAAAATGAGAGGGTGCGGGACTGAGGATTCTGCCCTCCTGTGGTATTGTGTCACTGCAGTCTGCCGAGCGGGATAGAGAAATGGCCACAAAGGCTGAGGTACAAAAACACAATAACTGAGTCAAGGCAGGTAGCTGGCAGCTCCTAATACAATTTATAATTACCTTCCTTTTAAGGTCATCGCATTAGTCAACACATTCACAAGACAATGATTTATTTTTCTTGTTCTGGATTAGCAGTTTGTTATTTTGCTGTTTTATGACACACTTGATTTACTGAGAAGGTAACCACAACTGCCGCTGTCGAAACTAAATCAGTCAGCCCTGGAAACCAGGCCCTTACCATGAATGCTCCTGTGAAAATGCTGGTACATATTGTGAGATAGCAGCCACAACACATTGAGAGGCGATGTGTCTGTTGTCACTCCCTGACTGTCTCTCCCTGTGGAGCATCTTCCAGAGAGCTCAAAATGCAGCTACTTCATTTTTCTGACACCTCTGCTTCAGGACAATGATCCAGAGGGTTACAGAGTTGGTTAACTGCATAAAAGATTATCCACTTCCTGAAGAATTTGCTAACAGGAAAATGTGGTAACATTTACGCAGAATCACAACTTACAGCACAGAAACCGGTCGTTTGCTGTAACCCATTTACTTTGGTGTTTGTGTTCCTCACGAGCCTCCTCCTGTCACTCTTCTTTAACCCTAACACCATATCTTTTACTCCTCTCCCTCTTGTCCTTATCTCAGCTCCTCTTAAATGCATCTTTGCTGGTCGGCTATGCCCTGCAGTAGTGAGCTTCACATTCTCACCACTCTGGATAAATAATCTTCCCCTAAATTCCCCATTGCATTTATTGGTGACTCTCTCTTATTCTGGCCTCTTGTTTTGGGCATCCCACAGGTGGAGAACATAGAACATACAGTGCAGGAGGCCATTCGGCCCATCGAGTCTGCACCGACCCACTTAAGCCCTCACGATCCCCGTAACCCAATAACCCCTCCTAACCTTTTTGGTCACTAAGGGCAATGTATCATGGCAAATCCACCGAACCTGCTCGTCTTTGGACGCTGGGAGGAAACCCACGCAGACACGGGGAGAATATGCATACTCCGCACAGACAGTGACCCAGCGGGGAATCAAATCTGGGACCCTGGTGCTGTGAAGCCACAGTGCTATCCACTTGTGCTACCCAAGACTTCTCTATGTCTGCTCCCCATCAAAGCCCTTCACCATCTCACCCGTGGAGCCATAGGTTCCGCCAAGTCGACAATGACGCTTCAAGAATGGTGGAAGAACAGGTTAGGCCCGGGTCTCGTCCCCCACCCCTGCCAGGCACCCAGGTAAGGGACCCCTGCCTCGTCCCCACCCCTGCCAGGCACCCAGGTGAGTGGCCTCTGCCTCAACCCCAATGGTTAATGGAGAAGAGGTTCACTGCAGGGCTAGACAGGATAACACTACTTCTACCCATCGAACACCAGCACCTCAATTTGACTAGCCACTGAATAGATTTCACTGCCCTATTCCTGCAAGATTTGCCCACACATTCATGCCTCCCCGATTATTTTTTTGTTTCTCTGGTCCCTTTGGTGGAGGCAGGCAAATGTTTCAAAGATTGAGCGTGTCCAGGGTCGGCACGTGGCGCAGTGGTTAGCCTTACGACGCCGAGGACCCGGATTCAAATCCCGGTCCTGGGTCACTGTCCATGTGGAGTTTGCACATTCTCCCCGTGTCTGCCCCACAACCCAAAGATGTGCAAGGTAGGTGGATTGACCACGCTAAATTGCCCCTTAATTGGAAAAAAAATAATTGGGTTCTCTAAAATTTAAAAAATTGAGCCGGTCCATAATACAACACTAACAAGCCACGCTTTCCGTGATATATCCTGTGTGATATCTGGCCCCTCCATCAAAACCTTCCCGGTATCGGGTCAATGTGTTTCTGGGTGGGATGTGCCAATTATTCAATAGACTCAGGGAAGGTCAGATCACTGGATCTGTGCGATGACCCCTCTGTCACGAACAAAGAATACGACCGGCAGAATCATGGTTAACCCTTCTACCAGCCACATGTTCTTAAAAAGCAAGATAAAGTAATATCTGATGTATTTCCTGTACTGCGACTCTTGGGTTTCCAAATTCTAACGACATACACCCCGCTCCCCCATACTAGAATTACAGGTGGAATATCCTGTTCAATAGTTTATCAAATGTGTCTCCATGACAGGGCAGCACAGTGGTTAGCACGGCTGCCTCACAGTGCAGAGGTCCCACGTACGATCCTGACTCTGGGTCACTGTCCGTGTAGAGTTTGCACATTCTCCTCGTGTCTGCGTGGGTTTCACATCCACAACACAAAGATGTGCAAGTTAGGTGGATTGGACACGCTAAATTGCCCCTTAATTGGAGTAAAATGAATTGGGTACTCTAAATTTTTTTTAAAATGTGGTTCCATGACAAGGGGCTGATAATTAAAAAAAATAAATTTAGAGTACCCAATTAAGGGGCAATTTAGCGTGGCCAATCCACCTACCCTGCACATCTTTGTGTTGTGGGGGCGAAACCCACGCAAACAAGGGGAGAATGTGCAAACTCCACACGGACAGTGACCCAGAGCCGGGATTGAACCTGGGACCTCGGCGCCGTCAGGCAGCAATGCGCCACCGTGCTGCCCCCAAGGGGCAGATAATTAATGACATCAAGGTATTCATTGGCATCGGGTCCAAAGAGAATGAACCCTGAGTTTTCCTGTCAACGTTTTCCCTCCTGCGAAAGATGTTTTGACTGCGGCCAGGGCACGGGTTCCACTGACAAGGGCAGTCCTCCCAAGTGAACACCTTCCACAGTGCAAGGCTGACAAGCTATTCAACTGTAGGAGGATCATAATCCAGATCAATCCCCACCCCCGCACGCCCACACTTGCCCATCTCGATCAATCTTGCATCCATTCCCCGTGTGCAAGTTATTAAAAAACACAGGAAAATAAATCAGCTCAGAGACAGGGAATTGATCATTATGGTCAGAGTTTATCTAAATAGTGTCCTTCATTGTACATTTGCTTCTGTTAAACATTTTCTGTCGTTTAACACTGATGGGAGATTCACATCTCAGGTGTACACACAGACGCACACAACACACGCGATATTCTAAGCCGCTCCTCTAATGAAACAGTGATTGCATAGTAACATCATAATCCTACTTTGGATTCAGCCATACTGGTACTCAGATGTTCACTAGATCAGACGCAGATTATTTCAATTTTAACCCCCGCTCCCTTTTTGCCTGCTGACTTGGCACAATTTGCATAATTTGTCAGTTCACCCTCCTCCACTATCTTCTCACAGCAGCCCCCTTGTTTTCATTGTACCCAATTGGGAAAACGATGGCTTGCCTTCTAAATAAATTAGCAAACGGCATGTTGTGAAAAATGACCATTTTTGATTTATTTTAAATGCATTTCCGCTCTCTCTTCCCCCATCCCCCCCCCCCCCCCCGTTCATTTTTCTTGGTTATATGTTGGCCGTACAGCAGTATTGAGAACCTCTACTTCCAAGGTATCCCAGGCTCCTGCACCATGTGTCATCTCGGGACCTGCCACCCAATGCGACCTCTCCACCTCCGCCAATCCCCCCGTTGTTAGGTATGTGAACAGGATCCGTGGGCAGCGCTCCCCAGCTCTCTGGAGCATCACTGCCAATAGTGGGTTGGGGGCAGATTAACACATGGTGGTTGTCAGGCCAGCGGGTGTAGAATGTCAGACATGAACTTAACCCCCCCAGAGATTTATTCCAATCCAGCGAAACATTCATCCTTGGCCGAAAAGCAGGAACGCACTGGGCAACCATGATTCCCCCACCAGAAGGGTTAAAATGTGAAGTGGACTGTCCATGCAGCACCGAAATCAAGGCAGCCTCGACTCGACTGTCCCAAGAGGCGACGCTAACATTTACCACACCCAAAACATCATCCATATTTTCTCCACGGTGGGATCTGCGATCACTGCTAGAGTTCGGAACAGAACGCATCTTGAGGAGGCGACTGCGAATCAGGTTAAGAGTAGGACCATCTGACCATTTCGGAACAAGATTGAAAGGTGAGCGGGTTGACCTCTGCAACAGCGCGGGAGCATTTCAAACCACCCACACACACACAACGTGGGCAGAGTCCTGCCTGCCAGCATCCCTCAGCTTAGCTACTGTTTGAGTACCCAATTATTTTTTTTCCCAATTAAGGGGCAATTCAGCATGGCCAATCCACGTCACCAACACATCTTTGGGTTGTGGGGACGAAACCCATCCAGACACGGGGAGAATGTGCAAACTGCACACGGTCAGTGACCCAGGGCTAGGATTCGAACCCGGGTCCTCAGCGCTGTGAGGCAGCAGTGCTAACCACTGCACCACCCACTTAGCTACTGTGAGGAGAGACGTGAGACAAAGCATCTTTGAAGAATCCAGATCTGATATTAATTTGAAAAAATGAAACTTTCCACTGGCAGGAGCATGGGTAACACGATGATACAGGCAAAAGCGGAGAGGGGTGATGTTTCTCCCCCCCCCCCCCTCTCCCCCCAACAATGTTCTCACCTGGAATACCTGAAAGGCGAATGGAATGAGATTAGAGTTACTTCCAAAACGAGAGTTGAATAAACACTTGAAAAAGAGAACAGCTGCAGCATTAATGGGGGGGGAAAGAGCAGGGGAAGAGAGACTGATGGGGTAGCTCTCCCAAAGAGCCAGCGTGGGCATTATTAACCAAATGGGCTCCTCCTGTGCTCGAAGATTTTGTACTATCCATCCAAGCTGTCTCGTAAAAAAAAACTTGCCATTTTTCCAAACGATGGCGACTTACATAGAATGCAGAAGGCCATTCGGCCCTTCGAGTCTGCATCGACCCACTTAAGCCCTCACTTCCACCCTATCCCCGTAACCCAATAGCCCCTCCTAATCTTTTTTTTGGCTACTAAGGGCAATTTATCATGGCCAATTCACCTAACCTGCACGTCTTTGGACTGTGGGAGGAAACCCACGCAGACACGGGGAGAATGTGCCGACTCCGCTCAGTGACCCAGCAGGGAATCGAACCTGGGACCCTGGCGCTGTGAAGGAAGCCACAGTGCTAACCACTTGTGCTACCGTGCGTCGAATGGATTTACAATCTCCTGTAGCGTCGGGTCTCGAGATGTTTTGAGGGAAACAAATCTCCGCAGTGCAGTTGCTGTTTCAGGGAGCACAGCAGACATTTTACGCACAGCAGAATCCTGTGGCGGAGGAGGAGGAGCCAGTTGAACACCCAGAGAATCCATCTTTCGGTGCTGGTTGGGGGGAGAAGCATGTTGATTGGGGCTTTTTCCTCAAAAGGTACCGGGGGCGGGGTGGAACCTGTAAACCGGGTCTCAGGTCAACATCTGATCTGAAGGGCAGCTCAGCTCTCCCCCAGCACTGTACTGGGGGGAGAGAGAACCTAGATTGTGTGCTCAAGTATCTGGAGTACGATTTGAACTTATGGAGGGGGACTAATTTAAATAAAAGATATGGACATCGACGGGAAAGCCAAATTCACACTGGACACGTGATATTAAAAGTGAAATACATAATGGCAGCAGGAGACTTAGGAGTGAAAATCAAGGGTTTCCATCTGCTTTTCAGAAAAGGATGGATTTGATCCCGTGTTACTCTGATCTGAAGGTACGGACTGACGTAATGTTTCCCAGGGTCAGGAGGCTCAGACTGGGGATAGTGCTGGTTACCTTGGCCAGCGGGTTGTTTATGAGGCTGCTGGGACAGAGGAGCAGCCGAGCTGAGCTGGCATTCTCCAGCCGAACCTGGGCACAGAGTGGCCATCAGCAGCAGGAACACCCGCTAACTTTGCCACTGAGGGCAATGCCAGGCTGGACTGGGATCAGCTAACTCAGCACTGGCTGGAGCCAGAAGCCCAGAAACCTTCCTGCTCCTCTGCAGCTCAGTGCTGGAGATGGGGCTTTAACAAAGCTAGCAGGTCAGAGGTTTGACAAGACAAATTACAAATGGCACAGTCACCACCAAGATCCCAGAGATACAGTCGCCATCAAGATCTTCAAGTGATGGGCAGCCAAGAGAGCTTTGTAAAGCCTGTAACCCACTCTCCCAAAGAACCCACCCTAGCAGCGAGTGAAATCCTAGGGTACGAGTCCAATCACAAATTCAAAGCTACCGCATATACACACAGGAGGGTCAGAAAGGGTTCACTGAAATGTTATAAGGAATGTGAATTGGATATTATACACACCCATTGAACTGTTGGCCCTTATTATTCCTTTATGTTATCCTGAGTTAGTACCTCAGCTTCTGAATCAAATGTAAACCCGCCCTCCCCATGTCTGATCTCTTGAGGCATTAAATGCAAAATTACCAGTAGGGCTGGTTACACAGAGCAAAGGATGGAGGCACACAGACAATATACTGCATTATAGATCACACAATATCATACACTTTTGCCTTGGTTGAACTAATGACTAAAGTGCTACACATCACTAAGTTAATCGCTTTAATACAGATTGCATTTAGGGAAAAAGAAACAACCTCACTCATAATCTGTAAACATGCTTTTAAACAAGGCCAAGAGAGCGGTTACGGTCACAAAATGGCTTCCCTGGTTCCCGGAACACACAGCGAGCTCCGATCCAGTCTTGTCACTTTTCACTTCTCCCGGTTCTCAGAGCTGGATGTGCAAACCCTACCCCGCCCCCAGCTATCAAGCAGTGCAAAAGGTTTGTAAGTCTAGGTACACGGTGACCTAAAACATTAGATTCCCGGCTGTCGGAATTGTTGAAAAACATGGACAAGTTGGAATGGTCAAAGGGCACAGGCTGGGTAGAAAGCCCAACATGCTGTGCAGGTTGTCAAGAAGCCCTCAAACTTCTCAAGAGCAGCCCTGTAAACCTAATACATACTCACTCAAAATGGCTGCAGAAAGCACACCAGCTTTTCAATGGTTGGCTAGCCAAAAGGTTTTCTTTTGTAAAGTTCTCCCCCACCCCCTCCTGGACTAAAGATGACACTCGCTGCGTTTCAGTTCCAGTAGATGTCACCAGGCTATTCCACACTGGAAGCGGGGCCTGGTCCAATGCCCTCAGAACTGCCAGCTGTCCCAGCAGAGGTCGCTGCATGGCATCCAGGAGAGACGCTGACCCAAGCCAAGGGCACTGCCCTCACTAATGGTTCACTCACTACGGAACAGTGATTGGACCTGGGCCCTTCAATGCCTGTAGAACTCACACTGCAAATCCCCTCAAACCAACAGCCTGACAGTCCCCAGCGTGCAAGGACTCAAAGCCACCCTTGAACTCAAAATAATTTGGTTAGAACAACTCCTTGGTCCTCATGCGCAAGATTAGCAAACTCTGGGGTGGGACAGGGTGATCGAATGGTAGATTCAACAATTGATGGAGACTGCAGTTAGACAATTCTACATTAGTCATCTTTCATTTTGCAAGGTTACCATTTTGGTATATTATTCATTGTATGAGCATTTCCCCTTCAGACAGATGCAGTATGAAAACCAGGGGGTAAGAACAGAAAATCTAAGTCTTACATCCTCATGCACTTCCTCATCCTTTTAGATCCCCATATTTAAATGGGAATTGCAATGTAAACACGTCACGCTGTAATTACACATGCCTGCCAGTGATGGTGCTAGGGGTGCTACGGCATTGACAAATTTACACAGACCGGTGTCTCTAACAGAACTATGAAAGGACTGAATTATATCCTGGTCATAGACTGCACAGTTCTTAAAAGCACAGTGAATTGAAAGTGAAATACAAAACGAGCAAGAGGAGCGAACGAGAGGGATGGAAATGTTGCTTTTCGGCATTTTCCAAACAAAAAAGGAGGGGAATTCCACACGAGGGCATTAAGGGCAATGGGGAAATGATGAGTCACATGGAATAGGACTATACATCATCCAGGACTAATTCAATGGGGGGGGGGGGGGAGGGGGGAAAGCAGGCTCGAGGGACCGAATGGCCTCGGTCTACATGATTCTCAAAAACAGCTTAGTCCACAACCTCCAAGATAAAGGAACCCGTACACCCCACCCTGCCCATCTACCCATAACAAGAGTCAGTCATCTCATGTCCGAAACGTAGGTGGCCATTTTAAAAAGGTTTAGGTTTCTAAGTTAATTGTATGATTTTTGCGTTAGGAACACACGAGTTGGAAGCAGCAGTAAGTCATAATGCCCCTTGAGCCATCCAATAAAATCATGGCTGAAGCTGCAGGTCCCACTCTACATCGTCCCTTAATGCCCAAAACTCTATGGATCTCAATCTTGAATATACTTGATGAGCGAGCATTCAGTCCTCTGGGATTGAGAATTCTAAAGGTTCGAGTTGCATGTCAAGTTACCAGGAGTCCACTGATCAGATGACTCCAGGGACACTCGGATTATTTAAAGAACGGCGAACAGTTTCGCAAAGGAATAGTGGACTTGCTGGTGGAATGGTTAACCCGAGTGCTTTCACAGCGAGAGAGGGAGAGTCGCTCCGAGCGGAAAGTATTTTCACACCTTTCAGGCAACTGGGTTAATTGCTCCAGGAGATTGGGAAGGGCAAGAGAGGCAAGACTCTGTCACAAAGGGTGAATTTCCCCCGGGCTCCTTCCAGTAGCCACTGTAACTTCAATGGAAAACCCGCTTACTCTCATAAATGGGGTTTCTGCGAGAGATGCGCAGTGGCAGAGAGGAGAAGCTCAGGGTGGCGGTAATTAATGATCCGGTGCCTGTTTTCAGCTGTGCAAATCAAACGATGGGACAGAGCACATCGGATACGGTCGGATCTGCCTGGTATAGTGCAGTGCGTGCTGTACAGTAAAGACAAGCCGGGAACTTTATTCACATTCTTTGCTTTCTTGTATTTTTTTTTTCTCCCCCCTTTTCCAAGGTTACATTTTGACTCGAGTATTTTGATTTTGAGGCCACAGCAACTTCATAGTTAAATGGTCCAACTCACTGTTGACATTGAAAACCCAACATGGATTCACCAGCCCCATTAACACTGGTTAAACTGGTGAAGCTTTATTTTATACAACTCAGCAAAGAAGCCCCATTGCCATGTTATCCAGTAGCTTGGGTTAATTCTATATACAGGCATTAGGCATATGGGACCCTCTTGCACAAACAAGGACAGGTTGCACCTAATCTGGGGTTACGCACAGCACACATTTGCTTGCCATTTACAGGGCAACTCCCAGAGTAAGTAGTAGTGTGAAAGAAATGGGAGGCAGGGATTAACAAGCAAGCCAACCCAAAAAGACAGAAGATACATTCATAATTGAAGGACGTTTGAGCGATACAGAGAGCAGGAGGAGAGGAGGGGGAAATAAGAAATCTTAAACTTTTGAACGCGGGAGATAAAAGCAGTTTGGGCTGCATTTCCTCTCTGTTCATGGTGCCATATCCGGTTCCTTGTAAATCCATGAAGAGTTGGGTCTGCACAGGGTGGGGAAGCTGGCTCGAGAAGTGTAGACGCCGAGGAGCAGGCTCATGGGCAGAGGCTTCCCAGACTCGGAACCAAAGAAAGTGGCGCTGGCATGAAAGCAGATTCAGAGTAAGGAACAATTTACCCCATCGTCAACGTTTCGCTGGCATTAAAACTAAAGCAAGTGTTTCTGTTCAACCGCACGCACCATGCAGCATGTGCTGCCCACTAACGGGAGGGAAGGAGGGAGTTTGATGAGTCAGAAAGGCGACGAGGGAGCAGACTTTTGTTTCCTAAAGAACTGAGGGAAGACATAGTGGTCTAAAGTGGATCGGAAGGGAAGCGTTCCAGTCTTTTTGCACTTGTAACAAAACGTTTAAGCTTAAAGGTTAAATTTTTTTTTGAAAATTCACCCACCCTCTTAATTTTCAGTGCCGTCATTTAAACAGCTAATTTAACATTAGTGACCAGAGAGTAAATCAGTCTTACAGGTATTTCTAACCAGCCCTAAATAAGGAGTTATATACAGATACATTTTACAATTACTTCATACTTTTTTTTAATATAAGGAATGACTATATCGATTAACAGCGAAGTGGGACTTCCAAGTCTTTTGGTATTCGGGCATCACCTCATTTAGAGATCTGCAAAGGCAGTGGGGACCAAAAGGGCGAGTCACCCAGAAATTCTGCTCAATATTCTTCCCCCACACTCGCGTACCATCTTTCAGAAGACAGTTTATTCTTTAGTTAGAGGACAGACCTTTGGGCAGCAGGTATCCTCCAACACCCTGCCCAAGTTACCTGTCTGTGTGCAAGTGTGCGCGCGCACGCAAGCCTAAGCAGTGACTCGAGACTATTGAACTGTAGGGGGCTTCACAGCCAAGTCCGACCCCACTTTCGCCAGCACCGGTAACAGGTGCAGCAGCCAATTGAACCCTCTCCCCAGCCTGGGCTACTGAAGGGATCCTTGGTGTCAGCAACAGCCAATTCCGGCACACCTTGCAGGTCGCCCTCCCTGGAGCGTGTGCGGCACAGCCCTATACCGTGCCAAGCCTATGGAATTTGGGGGGGGGGGGGGCGGCGGGGAGAACATCTGCTCGCTGATATTCTGAAAAGTAACTGTCGAGTCTGACATCCCTCGTTACTGGGAGAATTACAATCATTAAACGTCACTCGACGTGGTCGGGAAGGTGCCCGTGTGCAGCAGTGACTTTGCAACAACCCAGCACCGGCCCCGCTCGCCCTTTCCTTCTTCCGCTGCCACCTTTGATGCCTCGTGTACCAAGGAACCATCCGAGTCCCTCAATAGCCAAAAGAACTCTACAAACAATCACGTAAACATATACTGTACTTAAAAAGGACGTCACATGATATTTTTTTGAAGATTTCACTGGACGTGGCGCAGATATATGGACCTTCACAGACACACACACATTCTCTCTCTCAGACTTAAACAAACACCCAGTATAGTGTAAGAGATCGATTACATGTAGGAGTCTTCAGAACTGTTGAGACAGTAATGCGCATAGTCGCTTCGACACAGTCTCCTTGCTTGTGCGTAGTGTGAGGCGATACATCTGGAGGGGGGGGGGGGGGGAAAGAGAGACAAACATGAATTCATAAAGCAGTTGCTTCCACCTGGCACCTGCCAGTTAAACAAGAACAAGACAAAGAATCATAGAATTTAGTGCAGAAGGAGGCCATTAGGCCCATCGAGTCTGCACCGGCCCTTCGAAAGAGCACCCTACTGAAGCCCACACCTCCACCCTATCTCTGTAACCCAGTAACCCCATCTAACCTTTTTGGATACCAAGGGCAATTTAGCCTGGCCAATCCGCCTAACCTGCACATCTTTGGACTGTGGGAGGAAACCGGAGCGCCCGGAGGAAACCCACGCAGACATGGGGAGAACTTGCAAACTCCGCACAGACAGTGACCCAAGCCAGGAATCGAACCTGGAATCCTGGTGCTGTGAAGCAACTGTGCTAACCACTGTGCCCCCAGTGCAGAGAAAATCCTGCTAAAGCAATTGGCACCACTTTGTCCGGACAGAGCACAAGCTTGGACCAGCTTTTAAAAAAGAACATTTATTCTTTCACTGGGATGTCGGCCTCACTGATACGGTCAGTATCTACTGACCGTCTCTAATTGCCCTCGCTCGGCTTTTTCAGAGGGCAGCTAAAAGAGTCAATCACATGGCTGTGGGTCTGGAGTCACGTGTAGGCCAGACCGGGTAAGGACGGCGGATTTCCTTCCCTGAAGGACATTCGTGAACCAGGTGGGTTTTTACAACAAGTGATGGTGGTTTCATGGTCCCCATCACTGAGAATAATTTTAAATTCAATTAATTAATCTGGAATACAAGTTCCATTGGCTGCAGTGGTGGGTGTGAACCCATGTCCCCAGAACATCAGCCTGGGACTCCAATTATAATAATCGTTATTGTCACAAGTAGGCTTACATTAACACTGCAATAAAAGTTACTGCGAAAATCCCCGAGTCGCTACATTCCGGCGCCTGTTCGGGTACACAGAGGGAGAATTCAGAATGTCCAATTCACTAACAAGCACGTCTTTCGGGACTTGTGGGAGGAAACCGGAGCGCCCGGAGGAAACCCACGCAGACATGGGGAGAACGTGACCCAAGACAGGAATCGAACCTGGGTTGCTGGCGCTGTGAAGCAACAGTGCTAACCGGGCTGGTTTAGCACAGGGCTAAATCGCTGGCTTTGAAAGCAGACCAAGGCAGGCCAGCAGCACGGGTTCAATTCCCGTACCAGCCCACCCGAACAGGCGCCGGAATGTGGCGACGAGGGGCTTTTCACAGTAACTTCATTTGAAGCCTACTTGTGACAATAAGCGGTTTTCATTCATTCACTCTGCTAACCTGTGACACCCAACGTCCCCTTGCCAGATTAAAGTCAAGTAGGAGAAAGCAGCCCCCGGCCTGTTGAAACCCGTACTCGGGCCACACACACACCGTACCCAACATTAATGTCCAGGATTGTTTCAGCAAGGGGAGTATCTGGATTGGTGGTGCTAAACCCCCACCCCTAAAGATGGCCCACCTGTCTCTACAAACTGCAGCTTCAACCTGCAGGCTACCAATCTACAAGGTGTTACTGCCACCCGCTGTGGAGTTTGTGACTCATGGCTCGAAAGTGACATACCCAGTTAACGTGACCTGCAAAGCCGGAAACCTGCCACGCTGTTAAGCGACACGAGTTTAAATGCCACCAACCTGTGCCTGACTGTTGGGTTCCAGCCTCAACAAACACCCGACCTGGATGGATTTTGTGTGAATGACTCCTGCGCCAACAAAGTTGTCACGATTGGGGTCGACATCCTGCAGCAGAGCTGAACCGAATCCTATCAACTGTGGAGGAGAAGGAAATGAGTGAGTTGATCGGAGTGTCCGAGTGGAACCTCTGTCCCTGTCAGCAGCCCCTGCTCTACACAGAGAGAGAGAAAACCTGCTACCCCACTGGTCACACTGGTGCCACCGCACCAACTTTCTCCCTTCAAAGAGCCCACTGGACTCCCACTTGGCATTTTCTGTGCACGAGGTAAAATTCCGGGACTAGCAACTGTCCTCCAGATTTTCAGGCGTAGAATCCCAAAGTAAACGAACCACCATAGAAAACCACAAACTCGGAAAAGAAAATAATTAAAAACATTTTTTTAAAAATTTCTTAAAAGAGTACCCAATTCGTTTTTTACCAATTAAGGGGAAATTTAGCGTGGCCAATCCACCTACCCTGCACATCTTTGGGTTGTGGGGGTGAGACCCACGCAGACACGGGGAGAATGTGCAAACTCCACACGGACAGTGACCCAGAGCCGGGATTTGAACCCGGGTCCTCAGCGCCGTAGTCCCAGTGCTAACCACTGCGCCGCCTGCCGCCCTGGCTGGTGGTGATTTAACCTGATGATTACCACACCTCAGGCAAGGTTGAGAGGGCAGGGCCGTCATGGATAACCTCAGCCGGTACGGGAATTGAACCCACGCTGCTGGCCTCACCGTGCATCACAAAGCAGCTGTCCAGCCGACGGAGCTAAACCAACAAACTCTAACCAGTGGGCGCAGACTCAGGGGCTGGTTTAGCACACAGGGCTAAATCGCTGGCTTTTAAAGCAGGCCAGCAGCACGGTTCAATTCCCGTACCGGCCTCCCCGAACAGGCGCCGGAATGTGGCGACTAGGGGCTTTTCACAGTAACTTCATTTGAAGCCTACTTGTGACAATAAGCAATTTTCATTTTCATTTCATTTCAGTCACAGTAGGGCAAGATCCAACAGCTGGTATAGATTCAAAATCCGTCACAGAAAGAGGGAGGAAGAGACCATGAGCAAATTCAATGGAAGCTGCAAAATTCTTCTGGACGATGGAAATATCTGTTTGCCTGTGAGGAATGGGTGAACAGCCTGGTCCTTTTTTCTCTTGAAACAAGACGTCGTAGAGGTGATCCAATAGAGGCTTTTAAGAATATGAAAGGTCTGGAAGACACACAGAATGTTCGCACTTGTGGAGAAGACTGGTGGCCATCGTCTTTAGCCAATAGAGCGGCGGGAAAGGTGTTGGGCTGGAGTTTAGAAGATTGGGGGAGGGGGGATCTAATAAAAACTCAAAAGTTCTAACAGGACTGGACATGGTAGACGCCGGAACGATATTCTCGATGGTGGGGGAGTCCAGAACCAGGGGGTCACAGTCGGAGGGTACAGGGTAGACCATTTAGGACAGAGATGAGGGAGACATGTCTTCACCCAGAGAGTGTGGTCGGCCTGTGGAATTAGTTACCACAGAAAGCAGCTGAGGCCGAAACATTGTTAGGTTTTCACAAAGGAGTAAGGTACAGCTCTTGGGGCTAAAGGAATCAAAGGGTAATTTTTGGGGGGAAAGAGAGGGGGAGTGAGAGAGAGAGAGAGAGAGAGAGAAAGAGAGGTGGGATCCGGTTACAGAGTTGATCAGCCAGGATCATCATGAATGGTGGAGCAGGCTTGAATGGCCGAATAGTCTCCTCCTGCTCTATAGTTTTCTATAGAATGGCTAATTGTTCAGTCCATTGAGTCTGTGCTGGGTCTCTACAGCAGTAAGTCAGCCAAGTCCCACTCCCCTGCCCTTTCCCTATAGCCCTGAAAATTCTCCCTCTCCCTTCAGGTGTTTTTCCAATTCCCTTTTGAAAGCTCGGTTTGAATTTGCCTCCACCATGAAGTGCATTCCTGATTCTAAGCAGTCACTGCGTAAAACATTCTCTGTGTCGCCTTTGCCCCTTCAGCCAATCAATCACCTTGAATCTGTGCTTCCCAGCCCGTCCGCCAATGGGAACGGTTTGTCTCTATTGACCCTGTCTGGACCCCTTAATTCTCTTCTCTAAGGAGAACAGTCCCAGCTTCTCCAGTTCATCAATGTAACCCAAGACCCGCATCCCTGCAACCACTCCTACAAACCTTTTCTGCACCCTCTCTGAAGCTTTCAAAAGTCTTCCCAATGCACAGTGTCCAGAACGGGAAAATACGGATGTACTGCTGGGGCTGCATAAGGTTCTGGTCAGCCCCCATTTAGAGTACTGTGAGCAGTTTTGGGCCCCGTCTCCAAGGAAAAATGTGCCGGCCTTGGAAAGGGTCCAGAGGAGGTTCACAAGAATGATCCCTGGAATGAAGAGCATGTCGTATGAGGAACGGTTGAGGACTCGGGGTCTGTACTCGTTGGAGTTTAGAAGGATGATGGGGGATCTTTTTGAAACTTACAGGATACTGCGAGGCCCGGATAGAGTGGACGTGGAGAGGATGTTTCCACTTGTAGGAAAGACTAGAAGCAGAGGACACCATCTCAGACAACAAAGAACAAAGAAATGTACAGCACAGGAACAGGCCCTTCGGCCCTCCAAGCCCGTGCCGACCATGCTGCCCGACTAAACTACAATCTTCTACACTTCCTGGGTCCGTATCCCTCTATTCCCATCCTATTCATGTATTTGTCAAGATGCCCCTTAAATGTCCCTATCGTCCCTGCTTCCACCACCTCCTCCGGTAGCGAGTTCCAGGCACCCACTACCCTCTGCGTAAAAAACTTGCCTCGTACATCTACTCTAAACCTTGCCCCTCTCACCTTAAACCTATGCCCCCTAGTAATTGACCCCTCTACCCTGGGGAAAAGTCTCTGACTATCCACTCTGTCTATGCCCCTCATAATTTTATAGACCTCTATCAGGTCTCCCCTCAACCTCCTTCGTTCCAGTGAGAACAAACCGAGTTTATTCAACCGCTCCTCATAGCTAATGCCCTCCATACCAGGCAACATCCTGGTAAATCTCTTCTGCACCCTCTCTAAAGCCTCCACATCCTTCTGGTAGTGTGGCGACCAGAATTGAACACTATACTCCAAGTGTGGCCTAACTAAGGTTCTATACAGCTGCAACATGACTTGCCAATTCTTATACTCAATGCCCCGGCCAATGAAGGCAAGCATGCCGTATGCCTTCTTGACTACCTTCTCCACCTGTGTTGCCCCTTTCAATGACCTGTGGACCTGTACTCCTAGATCTCTTTGACTTTCAATACTCTTGAGGGTTCTACCATTCACTGTATATTCCCTACCTGCATTAGACCTTCCAAAATGCATTACCTCACATTTGTCCGGATTAAACTCCATCTGCCATCTCTCCGCCCAAGTCTCCAAACAATCTAAATCCTGCTAAAGTCTGGGTGGGTTTCCTCCGGGTGCTCCGGTTTCCTCCCACAGTCCAGAGATGTGCGGGTTAGGTGAATTGGCCAATGATAAATTGCCCTTAATGTCCAAATTGCCCTTGGTGTTGGGTGGAGGTGTTGAGTTTGGGTAGGGTGCTCTTTCCAAGAGCTGGTGCAGACTCAAAGGGCCGAATGGCCTCCTTCTGCACTGTAAATTCAATGATAATCTATGATTAATCTAGGACAAAGGTTCGGCACAACATCGTGGGCCGAAGGGCCTGTTCTGTGCTGTATTTTCTATGTTCTATGTTCTATGCTGTATCCTCCGACAGTCCTCATTGCTATCCGCAATTCCACCAACCTTTGTGTCGCCTGCAAACTTACTAATCAGACCAGTTACATTTTCCTCCAAATCATTTATATATACTACAAAGAGCAAAGGTCCCAGCACTGATCCCTGTGGAACACCACTGGTCACAGCCCTCCAATTAGAAAAGCATCCTTCCATTGCTACTCTCTGCCTTCTATGACCTAGCCAGTTCTGTATCAACCTTGCCAGCTCCCCCCTGATCCCGTGTGACTTCATCTTTTGTACTAGTCTACCATGAGGGACCTTGTCAAAGGCCTTACTGAAGTCCATATAGACAACATCCACTGCCCTACCTGCATCAATCATCTTAGTGACCTCCTCGAAAAACTCTTATCAAATTAGTGAAACACGACCTCCCCTTCACAAAACCATGCTGCCTCTCACTAATACGTCCATTTGCTTCCAAATGGGAGTAGATCCTGTCTCGAAGAATTCTCTCCAGTAATTTCCCTACCACTGAAGTAAGGCTCACCGGCCTGTAGTTCCCTGGATTATCCTTGCTACCCTTCTTAAACAGAGGAACAACATTGGCTATTCTCCAGTCCTCCGGGACATCCCCTGAAGACAGTGAGGATCCAAAGATTTCTGTCAAGGCCTCAGCAATTTCCTCTCCAGCCTCCTTCAGTATTCTGGGGTAGATCCCATCAGGCCCTGGGGACTTATCTACCTTAATATTTTTTAAGACACCCAACACCTCGTCTTTTTGGATCTCAATGTGACCCAGGCTATCTACACACCCTTCTCCAGACTCAACATCTACCAATTTCTTCTCTTTGGTGATTACTGATGCAAAGTATTCATTTAGTACCTCGCCCATTTCCTCTGGCTCCACACACAGATTCCCTTGCCTATCCTTCAGTGGGCCAACCCTTTCCCTGGCTACCCTCTTGCTTTTTATGTACGTGTAAAAAGCCGTGGGATTTTCCTTAACCCTATTTGCCAATGACTTTTCGTGACCCCTTCTAGCCCTCCTGACTCCTTGCTTAAGTTCCTTCCTACTTTCCTTATATTCCACGCAGGCTTCGTCTGTTCCCAGCCTTTTAGCCCTGACAAATGCCTCCTTTTTCTTTTTGACGAGGCCTACTCTCGTTATCCAAGGTTCCTGAAAATTGCCGTATTTATCCTTCTTCCTCACAGGAACATGCCGGTCCTGAATTCCTTTCAACTGACACTTGAAAGCCTCCCACATGTCAGATGTTGATTTGCCCTCAAACATCCGCCCCCAATCTATGTTCTTCAGTTCCCACCTAATATTGTTATAATTAGCCTTCCCCCAATTTAGCACATTCATCCTAGGACCACTCTTATCCTTGTCCACCAGTACTTTAAAACTTACTGAATTGTGGTCACTGTTACCGAAATGCTCCCCTACTGAAACATCTACCACCTGGCCGGGCTCATTCGCCAATACCAGGTCCAGTACCGCCCCTTCCCTAGTTGGACTGTCTACATATTTTTTTAAGAAGCCCTCCTGGATGCTCCTTACAAACTCCGCCCCGTCTAAGCCCCTGGCACTAAGTGAGTCCCAGTCAATATTGGGGAAGTTGAAGTCTCCCATCACCACAACCTTGTTGTTTTTACTCTTTTCCAAAATCTGTCTACCTATCTGCTCCTCTATCTCCCGCTGGCTGTTGGGAGGCCTGTAGTAAACCCCCAACATTGTGACTGCACCCTTCTTATTCCTGATCTCTACCCATATAGCCTCACTGCCCTCTGAGGTATCCTCCCGCAGTACAGCTGTGATATTCTCCCGAACCAGTAGCGCAACTCCGCCTCCCCTTTTACATCCCCCTCTATCCCGCCTGAAACATCTAAATCCTGGAACGTTTAGCTGCCAATCCTGCCCTTCCCTCAACCAGGTCTCTGTAATGGCAACAACATCATAGTTCCAAGTACTAATCCAAGCTCTAAGTTCATCTGCCTTACCCGTAATACTTCTTGCATTAAAACATATGCACTTCAGGCCACCAGACCCGCTGTGTTCAGCAACTTCTCCCTGTCTGCTCTGCCTCAGAGCCCCACTGTCCCTATTCCCTAGTACTCCCTCAATGCTCTCATCTTCTGACCTATTGCTCCCGTGCCCACCCCCCTGCCATACTAGTTTAAAACCCTCCCGTGTGACAGACTAAAGGGACGATCCTTTAAAACAAAGATGAGGAGGAATTTCTTCATCCAGAGGGTGGTGAATCTGTGGAACTCTTTGCCGCAGAAGGCTGTGGAGGCCAAATCATTGAGTGTCTTTAATACAGAGATAGATAGGTTCTTGATTAATTAGGGGATCAGGGGTTATGGAGAGAAGGCAGGAGAATGGGGATGAGAAAAATATCAGCCATGATTGAATGGCGGAGCAGACGTAATGGGCCGAGTGGCCTAATTCTGCTCCTATGTCTTATGGTCTAATATTCCAAGCCGAGGCTGATCCAGCGTTTTATACAGGTTCATCAAAACTTCCTTGCTTTTGTGCTCTGTGCCTCTGCATATGAAGCTCAGGATCCCATATCCCTCCTGAACCACTTTCTCAGCCTGCCCTGCTAACTTTAATGATTTGTGCATAGACTCCCCCCCAGGTGTCCCTGTAACCCCGGGATAAGGAAGAATGGGACAAGGCTCAAGTGAAGCATGAACTGGCCGTGCCCGATGGCAGGGTCTCCACACTGTAATTCTGTGCGTGGGTTTTGAACTGTGGGACTAATGAGATGTGCCAATTGTTGCTGAGACCAGTTCAGTGAACAGCAGGCAGAATGAAGTCACGACTTCCCTGGACCATGGCTTTCTCACATTACACATGGTGCACTTAGCCACCGAGCCATTGGAGAAGGAGTTCTAATCATTAAAGAGCTAATGGCAGCGAGAGAGAGAGAAGCTTACCTTAGCCTTGGTAACCTCGGTGTCCATGGGGTGATTAGCTTTAAAGATCTTCTGTGCTTCCTGTTGGGGACTGGTGTGAGATATAGAGGGGGGGGTAGAAACGAGACAAAAAGGTGCCATAAATAACATTGGCAGCAGCCGCAAAAGTTTACTCAGATCATCAGAACAGCTCCGTTACAATTACAATGCCAGACACCTTGCACCATTTCGAAATGGTCTCTCGCCCCAACCTCTCCACTGCCTGACAAGAGCCTCCATTACGCTGGGTTGCACCATCGTCCAACATGCTCCCCACCGCCCAGATTCTCAGTGTACCTGCTGAGCTGCTTCCAACGCTGGAAGAAGTCTTCGGATGCCATCTCTGTTGGCTGGAAAAACTTGTTGACGGTTATGGGTAGTTTTAGAGTGATATTCTGCAAGGTTCCACCATATCTACCAACCAAGGGAGAGAGAGAGAGAAATATCAATTGATTTTTTAAAAAAAGTGATCATATTTAGGGAAGCACGACTCATGATTAGGTTAAGTATCCTCTTTCATTTGGGCAGAGGAATCTATGCCTTTTTTTTGGAGGAAAGAGTAGGTCACAACTGCCGAAACATTAACCAACACTTTGCAGTTAACAAGCAGTGGAAATGACCAGCACCTGTTTTACTAACCACCCAGAAAATATCCAGCCAGATGGAATGTTAATACATTCCATTCTGCAAAGTGTATGGAGTCTTTTCCTATTTGTTGTCAGACAATTTTTTTTAAAACCATGCTCAGTTTCCCATTACAGCAATTCAAGTGAAAAGAGCAGCGGTCTGCTGTTGGGATTGCTCAGGGAGAGACGCGTTCTGCTGTCGGGATTGCTCACGGAGAGACGCGGTCTGTTGTTGGGATTTCTCACGGAGAGACACGGTCTGCTGTCGGGATTGCTCACGGAGAGACGCGGTCTGCTGTTGGGATTTCTCACGGAGAGACACGGTCTGCTGTTGGGATCGCTCACGGAGAGACGCCGTCGGCTGTTGGGATTGCTCACGGAGAGACGTGGTCTGCTGTTGGGATTGCTCACAGAGAGACGCGGTCTGCTGTCGGGTTCGCTCACGGAGAGACGTGGTCTGCTGTCAGGATTGCTCACGGAGTGACACCGTCTGCTGTTGGGATTGCTCACAGAGAGACGCGGTCTGCTGTTGGGATCGCTCACGGAGAGACGCGGTCTGCTGTTGGGATCGCTCACGGAGAGACGTGGTCTGCTGTCAGGATTGCTCACAGAGAGACGCGGTCTGCTGTCGGGATTGCTCACAGAGAGACACGGTCTGCTGTCGGGTTCGCTCACGGAGAGACGCGGTCTGCTGTTGGGATCGCTCACGGAGAGACGCGGTCTGCTGTTGGGATTGCTCACGGAGAGACGCGGTCTGCAGTTGGGATCGCTCTCGGAGAGATGCGGTCTGCAGTTGGGATTGCTCACGGGAGAGACGCGGTCTGCAGTTGGGATTGCTCACGGGAGAGACGCGGTCTGCTGTTGGGATCGCTCACGGAGAGACGCGGTCTGCTGTTGGGATCGCTCACGGAGAGACGCGGTCTGCTGTTGGGATCGCTCACGGAGAGACGCGGTCTGCTGTCAGGATTGCTCACGGAGTGACACCGTCTGCAGTTGGGATTGCTCACGGAGAGACGCGGTCTGCTGTTGGGATCGCTCACGGAGAGACGCGGTCTGCTGTTGGGATTGCTCACGGGAGAGACGCGGTCTGCTGTTGGGATTGCTCACGGAGAGACGCGGTCTGCTGTCGGGATTGCTCACGGAGAGACGCGGTATGCTGTCGGGATTGCTCACGGAGAGACGTGGTCTGCTGTCGGGATTGCTCACGGAGAGACGCGGTCCGCTGCTGGGATTGTCACGGAGAGACGTGGTCTGTAGTCGGGATTGCTCACGGAGAGACGCGGTCTGCTGTTGGGATTGCTCACGGAGAGGCGCGGTCTGCTGTCGGGTTCGCTCACGGAGAGACGTGGTCTGCTGTCAGGATTTCTCACGGAGTGACACAGTCTGCTGTTGGGATCGCTCACGGAGAGAGGCGGTCTGCTGTTGGGATCGCTCACGGACAGACGCGGTCTGCAGTTGGGATCGCTCTCGGAGAGACGCGGTCTGCAGTTGGGATTGCTCACGGGAAAGACGCGGTCTGCTGTTGGGATCGCTCACGGAGAGACGCGGTCTGCTGTTGGGATCGCTCACGGAGAGACGCGGTCTGCTGTTGGGATCGCTCACGGAGAGACGCGGTCTGCTGTTGGGATTGCTCACGGGAGAGACGCGGTCTGCTGTTGGGATTGCTCACGGAGAGACGCGGTCTGCTGTCGGGATTGCTCACGGAGAGACGCGGTATGCTGTCGGGATTGCTCACGGAGAGACGTGGTCTGCTGTCGGGATTGCTCACGGAGAGACGCGGTCCGCTGCTGGGATTGTCACGGAGAGACGTGGTCTGTAGTCGGGATTGCTCACGGAGAGACGCGGTCTGCTGTTGGGATTGCTCACGGAGAGACGTGGTCTGCTGTCGGGATTGCTCACGGAGAGACGCGGTCCGCTGCTGGGATTGTCACGGAGAGACGTGGTCTGTAGTCGGGATTGCTCACGGAGAGACGCGGTCTGCTGTTGGGATTGCTCACGGAGAGGCGCGGTCTGCTGTCGGGTTCGCTCACGGAGAGACGTGGTCTGCTGTTGGGATTGCTCATGGAGTGACGCGGTCCGCTGTTGGGATCGCTCACGGAGAGACGCGGTCTGCTGTTGGGATTGCTCACGGGAGAGACGCGGTCTGCTGTTGGGATTTCTCACGGAGAGACGCGGTCTGCTGTCGGGATTGCTCACGGAGAGACGCGGTATGCTGTCGGGATTGCTCACGGAGAGACGTGGTCTGCTGTCGGGATTGCTCACGGAGAGACGCGGTCCGCTGCTGGGATTGTCACGGAGAGACGTGGTCTGTAGTCGGGATTGCTCACGGAGAGACGCGGTCTGCTGTTGGGATTGCTCACGGAGAGGCGCGGTCTGCTGTCGGGTTCGCTCACGGAGAGACGTGGTCTGCTGTCAGGATTTCTCACGGAGTGACACAGTCTGCTGTTGGGATCGCTCACGGAGAGAGGCGGTCTGCTGTTGGGATCGCTCACGGACAGACGCGGTCTGCAGTTGGGATCGCTCTCGGAGAGACGCGGTCTGCAGTTGGGATTGCTCACGGGAGAGACGCGGTCTGCTGTTGGGATCGCTCACGGAGAGACGCGGTCTGCTGTTGGGATCGCTCACGGAGAGACGCGGTCTGCTGTTGGGATTGCTCACGGGAGAGACGCGGTCTGCTGTTGGGATTGCTCACGGGGAGACGCGGTCTGCTGTCGGGATTGCTCACGGAGAGACGCGGTATGCTGTCGGGATTGCTCACGGAGAGACGTGGTCTGCTGTCGGGATTGCTCACGGAGAGACGCGGTCCGCTGCTGGGATTGTCACGGAGAGGCGCGGTCTGCTGTTGGGATTGCTCATGGAGTGACGCGGTCTGCTGTCAGGATTGCTCACGGAGAGACGCGGTCCGCTGTTGGCATCGCTCACGGAGAGACGCGGTCTGCTGTCGGGATTGCTCACGGAGAGACGCGGTCTGCTGGCAGGATTGCTCACGGAGAGACGCGGTCTGCTGTTGGGTTCGCTCACGGAGAGACGCGGTCTGCTGTTGGGATCGCTCACTGAGAGACGTGGTCTGCTGTCAGGATTGCTCACGGAGTGACACAGTCTTCTGTTGGGATCGCTCACGGAGAGAGGCGGTCTGCTGTTGGGATCGCTCACGGACAGACGCGGTCTGCTGTTGGGATTGCTCACGGAGAGACGCGGTCTGCAGTTGGGATCGCTCTCGGAGAGACGCGGTCTGCAGTTGGGATTGCTCACGGGAGAGACGCGGTCTGCTGTTGGGATCGCTCACGGAGAGACGCGGTCTGCTGTTGGGATCGCTCACGGAGAGACGCGGTCTGCTGTTGGGATCGCTCACGGAGAGACGCGGTCTGCTGTCGGGATTGCTCACGGAGAGAAGCAGGTATGCTGTCGGGATTGCTCACGGAGAGTCGTGGTCTGCTGTCGGGATTGCTCACGGAGAGACGCGGTCTGCTGTCGGGATTGCTCACGGAGAGACGTGGTCTGCTGTTGGGATCGCTCACGGAGAGAAGCAGGTATGCTGTCGGGATTGCTCACGGAGAGACGTGGTCTGTAGTCGGGATTGCTCACGGAGAGACGCGGTCTGCTGTTGGGATTGCTCACGGAGAGGCGCGGTCTGCTGTTGGGATTGCTCATGGAGTGACGCGGTCCGCTGTTGGGATCGCTCACGGAGAGACGCGGTCTGCTGTCGGGATCGCTCACGGAGAGACGCGGTCTGCTGTTGGGATCGCTCTCGGAGAGACGCGGTCTGCAGTTGGGATCGCTCACGGAGAGACGCGGTCTGCTGTTGGGATCGCTCACGGAGAGACGCGGTCTGCTGTCGGGATTGCTCACGGAGAGACGCGGTCTGCTGGCAGGATTGCTCACGGAGTGACACCGTCTGCTGTTGGGATCGCTCACGGAGAGACGCGGTCTGCTGTTGGGATCGCTCACGGAGAGACGGGGTCTGCTGTTGGGATTGCTCACGGAGAGACGCGGTCTGCAGTTGGGATTGCTCACGGGAGAGACGCGGTCTGCTGTTGGGATCGCTCACGGAGAGACGCGGTCTGCTGTTGGGATCGCTCACGGAGAGACGCGGTCTACTGTTGGGATTGCTCACGGGAGAGACGCGGTCTGCTGTTGGGATCGCTCACGGAGAGACGCGGTCTACTGTTGGGATCGCTCACGGAGAGACGCGGTATGCTGTCGGGATTGCTCACAGAGAGACGCCGTCTGCTGTTGGGATTTCTCACGGAGAGACGCGGTCATGTGTTGGGATTGTCACGGAGAGATGCGGTCCGCTGTTGGGATTGCTCACGGAGAGACGCGGTCTGCTGTTGGGATCGCTCACGGTGAGACGCGGAGAGACGCGGTCTGCTGTTGGGATTGCTCGCGGAGAGACGTGGTCTGCTGTTGGGATTTCTCACGGAGAGCAGCGGTCTGCTGTTGGGATTGCTCACGGAGAGACGCGTTCTGCTGTTGGGATCGCTCAGGGAGAAACGCGGTCTGCTGTTGGGATTGCTCACGGAGAGACGCGGTCTGCTGGCAGGATTGCTCACGGAGTGACGCGGTCTGCTGTTGGGATCGCTCACGGTGAGACGCGGAGAGACGCGGTCTGCTGTTGGGATCGCTCACGGTGAGACGCGGTCTGCTGTTGGGGTTGCTCACGGAGAGACGCGGTCCGCTGCTGGGATTGTCACGGAGAGACGTGGTCTGCTGTCAGGATTGCTCACGGAGAGACGCGGTCCGCTGCTGGGATTGTCACTGAGAGACGCCGTCGGCTGTTGGGATTGCTCACGGAGAGACGCGGTCTGCTGTCAGGATTGCTCACGGAGAGACGCGTTCTGCTGTTGGGATCGCTCACGGAGAGACGCGGTCCGCTGCTGGGATTGTCACGGAGAGACGTGGTCTGCTGTTGGGATCGCTCACGGAGAGACGCGGTCCGCTGCTGGGATTGTCACGGAGAGACGCCGTCGGCTGTTGGGATTGCTCACGGAGAGACGCGGTCTGCTGTCAGGATTGCTCACGGAGAGATGCGTTCTGCTGTTGGGATCGCTCACGGAGAGACGCGGTCCGCTGCTGGGATTGTCACGGAGAGACGCCGTCGGCTGTTGGGATTGCTCACGGAGAGACGCGGTCTGCTGTCGGGATCGCTCACGGAGAGACGCGGTCTGTAGTCGGGATTGCTCACGGAGCGACGCGGTCTGTAGTCGGGATTGCTCACGGAGAGACGCGTTCTGCTGTCGGGATCGCTCACGGAGAGACGCGGTCCGCAGTTGGGATTGTCACGGAGAGACGTGGTCTGCTGTTGGGATCGCTCACGGAGAGACGCGGTCTGCTGTCGGGATTGCTCACGGAGAGACGCGGTCTGCTGTTGGGATTGCTCACGGAGAGACGCCGTCTGCTGTTCGGATTGCTCACGGAGAGACGCCGTCTGCTGTTGGGATCGCTCACGGAGAGACGCCGTCTGCTGTTCGGATTGCTCACGGGGAGACACGGTCTGCTGTTGGGATTGCTCACGGAGAGAGGTCTGCTGTTGGGATTATCACGGAGAGACGCGGTCTGCAGTTGGGATTGCTCACGGGAGAGACGCGGTCTGCTGTCGGGATCGCTCACGGGAGAGACGCGGTCTCCTGTCGGGATCGCTCACGGGAGAGACGCGGTCTGCTGTTGGTATCGCTCACGGAGAGACGTGGTCTGCTGTTGGGATCGCTCACGGAGAGACGCGATCTGCTGTCAGGATTGCTCACGGAGAGACGCGGTCTGCTGTTGGGATCGCTCACGGAGAGACGTGGTCTGCTGTTGGGATCGCTCATGGAGAGACGCGGTCTGCTGTCAGGATTGCTCACGGAGAGATGCGGTCTGCTGTTGGGATCGCTCACGGAGAGACGCCGTCTGCTGTTCGGATTGCTCACGGGGAGACACGGTCTGCTGTTGGGATTGCTCACGGAGAGAGGTCTGCTGTTGGGATTATCACGGAGAGACGCGGTCCGCTGTTGGGATTGCTCACGGAGAGACGCGGTCTGCTGTCGGGATTGCCCACGGAGAGACGCGGTCTGCAGTTGGGATCGCTCTCGGAGAGACGCGGTCTGCAGTTGGGATTGCTCACGGGAGAGACGCGGTCTGCTGTTGGGATCGCTCACGGAGAGACGCGGTCTGCTGTCGGGATTGCCCACGGAGAGACGCGGTCTGCAGTTGGGATCGCTCTCGGAGAGACGCGGTCTGCAGTTGTGATTGCTCACGGGAGAGACGCGGTCTGCTGTTGAGATCGCTCACGGAGAGACGTGGTCTGCTGTTGGGATCGCTCACGGAGAGACGCGGTCTGCTGTTGGGATCGCTCACGGAGAGACGCGGTCTGCTGTTGGGATCGCTCACGGAGAGACGCGGTCTGCTGTCAGGATTGCTCACGGAGAGACGCCGTCTGCTGTTGGGATCGCTCACGGAGAGACGCCGTCTGCTGTTCGGATTGCTCACGGGGAGACACGGTCTGCTGTTGGGATTGCTCACGGAGAGAGGTCTGCTGTTGGGATTGCTCACGGAGAGCAGCGGTCTGCTGTCGGGATTGCTCACGGAGAGACGCGGTCTGCTGTTGGGATTTCTCACGGAGAAATGCGGTCTGCAGTTGGGATTGCTCACGGGAGAGACGCGGTCTGCTGTTGGGATTGCTCACGGGAGAGACGCGGTCTGCTGTTGGGATCGCTCACGGAGAGACGTGGTCTGCTGTTGGGATCGCTCACGGAGAGACGCGGTCTGCTGTCAGGATTGCTCACGGAGAGATGCGGTCTGCTGTTGGGATCGCTCACGGAGAGACGCCGTCTGCTGTTCGGATTGCTCACGGAGAGACGCGGTCTGCTGTTGGGATCGCTCACGGAGAGATGCCGTCTGCTGTTGGGATTGCTCACGGAGAGAGGTCTGCTGTTGGGATTGCTCACGGAGAGACGCGGTCTGCTGTCGGGATTGCTCACGGAGAGACGCGGTCTGCTGTTGGGATTGCTCACGGAGAGACGCCGTCTGCTGTTCGGATTGCTCACGGAGAGACGCCGTCTGCTGTTGGGATCGCTCACGGAGAGACGCCGTCTGCTGTTCGGATTGCTCACGGGGAGACACGGTCTGCTGTTGGGATTGCTCACGGAGAGAGGTCTGCTGTTGGGATTATCACGGAGAGACGCGGTCTGCAGTTGGGATTGCTCACGGGAGAGACGCGGTCTGCTGTCGGGATCGCTCACGGGAGAGACGCGGTCTGCTGTTGGTATCGCTCACGGAGAGACGTGGTCTGCTGTTGGGATCGCTCACGGAGAGACGCGATCTGCTGTCAGGATTGCTCACGGAGAGACGCGGTCTGCTGTTGGGATCGCTCATGGAGAGACGCGGTCTGCTGTCAGGATTGCTCACGGAGAGATGCGGTCTGCTGTTGGGATCGCTCACGGAGAGACGCCGTCTGCTGTTCGGATTGCTCACGGGGAGACACGGTCTGCTGTTGGGATTGCTCACGGAGAGAGGTCTGCTGTTGGGATTATCACGGAGAGACGCGGTCCGCTGTTGGGATTGCTCACGGAGAGACGCGGTCTGCTGTCGGGATTGCTCACGGAGAGACGCGGTCTGCTGTTGGGATTGCTCACGGAGAGACGCCGTCTGCTGTCCGGATTGCTCACGGAGAGACGCCGTCTGCTGTTGGGATTGCTCACGGAGAGACGCCGTCTGCTGTTGGGATCGCTCACGGAGAGACGCCGTCTGCTGTTCGGATTGCTCACGGGGAGACACGGTCTGCTGTTGGGATTGCTCACGGAGAGAGGTCTGCTGTTGGGATTATCACGGAGAGACGCGGTCTGCAGTTGGGATTGCTCACGGGAGAGACGCGGTCTGCTGTCGGGATCGCTCACGGGAGAGACGCGGTCTGCTGTTGGGATCGCTCACGGAGAGACGCGATCTGCTGTCAGGATTGCTCACGGAGAGACGCGGTCTGCTGTTGGGATCGCTCACGGAGAGACGCGGTCTGCTGTTCGGATTGCTCACGGGGAGACACGGTCTGCTGTTGGGATTGCTCACGGAGAGAGGTCTGCTGTTGGGATTATCACGGAGAGACGCGGTCTGCAGTTGGGATTGCTCACGGGAGAGACGCGGTCTGCTGTCGGGATCGCTCACGGGAGAGACGCGGTCTGCTGTTGGTATCGCTCACGGAGAGACGTGGTCTGCTGTCGGGATTGCTCACGGAGAGACGTGGTCTGCTGTTGGGATCGCTCACGGAGAGACGCGATCTGCTGTCAGGATTGCTCACGGAGAGACGCGGTCTGCTGTTGGGATCGCTCACGGAGAGACGTGGTCTGCAGTTGGGATCGCTCTCGGAGAGACGCGGTCTGCAGTTGGGATTGCTCACGGAGAGACGCGGTCTGCTGTTGGGATTGCTCACGGGAGAGACGCGGTCTGCTGTTGGGATTGCTCACGGAGAGACGCGGTCTGCTGTTGGGATTGCTCACGGAGAGACGCGGTCAGCTGTCGAGATTGCTCACGGAGAGACGCGGTCTGCAGTTGGGATCGCTCTCGGAGAGACGCGGTCTGCAGTTGGGATTGCTCACGGAGAGACGTGGTCTGCAGTTGGGATCGCTCTCGGAGAGACGCGGTCTGCAGTTGGGATTGCTCACGGAGAGACGCGGTCTGCTGTTGGGATTGCTCACGGGAGAGACGCGGTCTGCTGTTCGGATTGCTCACGGAGAGACGCGGTCAGCTGTCGAGATTGCTCACGGAGAGACGCGGTCTGCAGTTGGGATCGCTCTCGGAGAGACGCGGTCTGCAGTTGGGATTGCTCACGGAGAGACGCGGTCTGCTGTTGGGATTGCTCACGGGAGAGACGCGGTCTGCTGTTGGGATTGCTCACGGAGAAACGTCGTCTGCTGTTGGGATTGCTCACGGAGAGACGCGGTCAGCTGTCGAGATTGCTCACGGAGAGACGCGGTCTGCTGTTGGGATCGCTCACGGAGAGACGCGGTCTGCTGTTGGGATCGCTCACGGAGAGACGCCGTCTGCTGTTCGGATTGCTCACGGAGAGACGCGGTCAGCTGCTGGGATTGCTCACGGAGAGACGTGGTCTGCTGTTCGGATTGCTCACGGAGAGACGTGGTCTGCTGCTGGGATTGCTCACGGAGAGACGCCGTCTGCTGTTCGGATTGCTCACGGGAGAGACGCTGTCTGCTGTTGGGATTGCTCACGGAGAGACGCCGTCTGCTGTTCGGATTGCTCACGGAGAGTCGCCGTCTGCTGTTCGGATTGCTCACGGGGAGACACGGTCTGCTGTTGGGATTGCTCACGGAGAGAGGTCTGCTGTTGGGATTGCTCACGGAGAGCAGCGGTCTGCTGTCGGGATTGCTCACGGAGAGACGCGGTCTGCTGTTGGGATTTCTCACGGAGAAATGCGGTCTGCAGTTGGGATTGCTCACGGGAGAGACGCGGTCTGCTGTTGGGATTGCTCACGGGAGAGACGCGGTCTGCTGTTGGGATCGCTCACGGAGAGACGTGGTCTGCTGTTGGGATCGCTCACGGAGAGACGCGGTCTGCTGTCAGGATTGCTCACGGAGAGATGCGGTCTGCTGTTGGGATCGCTCACGGAGAGACGCCGTCTGCTGTTCGGATTGCTCACGGAGAGACGCGGTCTGCTGTTGGGATCGCTCACGGAGAGATGCCGTCTGCTGTTGGGATTGCTCACGGAGAGAGGTCTGCTGTTGGGATTGCTCACGGAGAGACGCGGTCTGCTGTCGGGATTGCTCACGGAGAGACGCGGTCTGCTGTTGGGATTGCTCACGGAGAGACGCCGTCTGCTGTTCGGATTGCTCACGGAGAGACGCCGTCTGCTGTTGGGATCGCTCACGGAGAGACGCCGTCTGCTGTTCGGATTGCTCACGGGGAGACACGGTCTGCTGTTGGGATTGCTCACGGAGAGAGGTCTGCTGTTGGGATTATCACGGAGAGACGCGGTCTGCAGTTGGGATTGCTCACGGGAGAGACGCGGTCTGCTGTCGGGATCGCTCACGGGAGAGACGCGGTCTGCTGTTGGTATCGCTCACGGAGAGACGTGGTCTGCTGTTGGGATCGCTCACGGAGAGACGCGATCTGCTGTCAGGATTGCTCACGGAGAGACGCGGTCTGCTGTTGGGATCGCTCATGGAGAGACGCGGTCTGCTGTCAGGATTGCTCACGGAGAGATGCGGTCTGCTGTTGGGATCGCTCACGGAGAGACGCCGTCTGCTGTTCGGATTGCTCACGGGGAGACACGGTCTGCTGTTGGGATTGCTCACGGAGAGAGGTCTGCTGTTGGGATTATCACGGAGAGACGCGGTCCGCTGTTGGGATTGCTCACGGAGAGACGCGGTCTGCTGTCGGGATTGCTCACGGAGAGACGCGGTCTGCTGTTGGGATTGCTCACGGAGAGACGCCGTCTGCTGTCCGGATTGCTCACGGAGAGACGCCGTCTGCTGTTGGGATTGCTCACGGAGAGACGCCGTCTGCTGTTGGGATCGCTCACGGAGAGACGCCGTCTGCTGTTCGGATTGCTCACGGGGAGACACGGTCTGCTGTTGGGATTGCTCACGGAGAGAGGTCTGCTGTTGGGATTATCACGGAGAGACGCGGTCTGCAGTTGGGATTGCTCACGGGAGAGACGCGGTCTGCTGTCGGGATCGCTCACGGGAGAGACGCGGTCTGCTGTTGGGATCGCTCACGGAGAGACGCGATCTGCTGTCAGGATTGCTCACGGAGAGACGCGGTCTGCTGTTGGGATCGCTCACGGAGAGACGCGGTCTGCTGTTCGGATTGCTCACGGGGAGACACGGTCTGCTGTTGGGATTGCTCACGGAGAGAGGTCTGCTGTTGGGATTATCACGGAGAGACGCGGTCTGCAGTTGGGATTGCTCACGGGAGAGACGCGGTCTGCTGTCGGGATCGCTCACGGGAGAGACGCGGTCTGCTGTTGGTATCGCTCACGGAGAGACGTGGTCTGCTGTCGGGATTGCTCACGGAGAGACGTGGTCTGCTGTTGGGATCGCTCACGGAGAGACGCGATCTGCTGTCAGGATTGCTCACGGAGAGACGCGGTCTGCTGTTGGGATCGCTCACGGAGAGACGTGGTCTGCAGTTGGGATCGCTCTCGGAGAGACGCGGTCTGCAGTTGGGATTGCTCACGGAGAGACGCGGTCTGCTGTTGGGATTGCTCACGGGAGAGACGCGGTCTGCTGTTGGGATTGCTCACGGAGAGACGCGGTCTGCTGTTGGGATTGCTCACGGAGAGACGCGGTCAGCTGTCGAGATTGCTCACGGAGAGACGCGGTCTGCAGTTGGGATCGCTCTCGGAGAGACGCGGTCTGCAGTTGGGATTGCTCACGGAGAGACGTGGTCTGCAGTTGGGATCGCTCTCGGAGAGACGCGGTCTGCAGTTGGGATTGCTCACGGAGAGACGCGGTCTGCTGTTGGGATTGCTCACGGGAGAGACGCGGTCTGCTGTTCGGATTGCTCACGGAGAGACGCGGTCAGCTGTCGAGATTGCTCACGGAGAGACGCGGTCTGCAGTTGGGATCGCTCTCGGAGAGACGCGGTCTGCAGTTGGGATTGCTCACGGAGAGACGCGGTCTGCTGTTGGGATTGCTCACGGGAGAGACGCGGTCTGCTGTTGGGATTGCTCACGGAGAAACGTCGTCTGCTGTTGGGATTGCTCACGGAGAGACGCGGTCAGCTGTCGAGATTGCTCACGGAGAGACGCGGTCTGCTGTTGGGATCGCTCACGGAGAGACGCGGTCTGCTGTTGGGATCGCTCACGGAGAGACGCCGTCTGCTGTTCGGATTGCTCACGGAGAGACGCGGTCAGCTGCTGGGATTGCTCACGGAGAGACGTGGTCTGCTGTTCGGATTGCTCACGGAGAGACGTGGTCTGCTGCTGGGATTGCTCACGGAGAGACGCCGTCTGCTGTTCGGATTGCTCACGGGAGAGACGCTGTCTGCTGTTGGGATTGCTCACGGAGAGACGCCGTCTGCTGTTCGGATTGCTCACGGAGAGTCGCCGTCTGCTGTTCGGATTGCTCACGGGGAGACACGGTCTGCTGTTGGGATTGCTCACGGAGAGAGGTCTGCTGTTGGGATTGCTCACGGAGAGCAGCGGTCTGCTGTCGGGATTGCTCACGGAGAGACGCGGTCTGCTGTTGGGATTTCTCACGGAGAAATGCGGTCTGCAGTTGGGATTGCTCACGGGAGAGACGCGGTCTGCTGTTGGGATTGCTCACGGAGAGACGTGGTCTGCTGTTGGGATCGCTCACGGAGAGACGCGGTCTGCTGTCAGGATTGCTCACGGAGAGATGCGGTCTGCTGTTGGGATCGCTCACGGAGAGACGCCGTCTGCTGTTCGGATTGCTCACGGAGAGACGCGGTCTGCTGTTGGGATCGCTCACGGAGAGATGCCGTCTGCTGTTGGGATTGCTCACGGAGAGAGGTCTGCTGTTGGGATTGCTCACGGAGAGACGCGGTCTGCTGTCGGGATTGCTCACGGAGAGACGCGGTCTGCTGTTGGGATTGCTCACGGAGAGACGCCGTCTGCTGTTCGGATTGCTCACGGAGAGACGCCGTCTGCTGTTGGGATCGCTCACGGAGAGACGCCGTCTGCTGTTCGGATTGCTCACGGGGAGACACGGTCTGCTGTTGGGATTGCTCACGGAGAGAGGTCTGCTGTTGGGATTATCACGGAGAGACGCGGTCTGCAGTTGGGATTGCTCACGGGAGAGACGCGGTCTGCTGTCGGGATCGCTCACGGGAGAGACGCGGTCTGCTGTTGGTATCGCTCACGGAGAGACGTGGTCTGCTGTTGGGATCGCTCACGGAGAGACGCGATCTGCTGTCAGGATTGCTCACGGAGAGACGCGGTCTGCTGTTGGGATCGCTCACGGAGAGACGTGGTCTGCTGTTGGGATCGCTCATGGAGAGACGCGGTCTGCTGTCAGGATTGCTCACGGAGAGATGCGGTCTGCTGTTGGGATCGCTCACGGAGAGACGCCGTCTGCTGTTCGGATTGCTCACGGGGAGACACGGTCTGCTGTTGGGATTGCTCACGGAGAGAGGTCTGCTGTTGGGATTATCACGGAGAGACGCGGTCCGCTGTTGGGATTGCTCACGGAGAGACGCGGTCTGCTGTCGGGATTGCTCACGGAGAGACGCGGTCTGCTGTTGGGATTGCTCACGGAGAGACGCCGTCTGCTGTTCGGATTGCTCACGGAGAGACGCCGTCTGCTGTTCGGATCGCTCACGGAGAGACGCCGTCTGCTGTTCGGATTGCTCACGGGGAGACACGGTCTGCTGTTGGGATTGCTCACGGAGAGAGGTCTGCTGTTGGGATTATCACGGAGAGACGCGGTCTGCAGTTGGGATTGCTCACGGGAGAGACGCGGTCTGCTGTCGGGATCGCTCACGGGAGAGACGCGGTCTGCTGTTGGTATCGCTCACGGAGAGACGTGGTCTGCTGTTGGGATCGCTCACGGAGAGACGCGATCTGCTGTCAGGATTGCTCACGGAGAGACGCGGTCTGCTGTTGGGATCGCTCACGGAGAGACGTGGTCTGCTGTTGGGATCGCTCATGGAGAGACGCGGTCTGCTGTCAGGATTGCTCACGGAGAGATGCGGTCTGCTGTTGGGATCGCTCACGGAGAGACGCCGTCTGCTGTTCGGATTGCTCACGGGGAGACACGGTCTGCTGTTGGGATTGCTCACGGAGAGAGGTCTGCTGTTGGGATTATCACGGAGAGACGCGGTCCGCTGTTGGGATTGCTCACGGAGAGACGCGGTCTGCTGTCGGGATTGCTCACGGAGAGACGCGGTCTGCTGTTGGGATTGCTCACGGAGAGACGCCGTCTGCTGTTCGGATTGCTCACGGAGAGACGCCGTCTGCTGTTCGGATCGCTCACGGAGAGACGCCGTCTGCTGTTCGGATTGCTCACGGGGAGACACGGTCTGCTGTTGGGATTGCTCACGGAGAGAGGTCTGCTGTTGGGATTATCACGGAGAGACGCGGTCTGCAGTTGGGATTGCTCACGGGAGAGACGCGGTCTGCTGTCGGGATCGCTCACGGGAGAGACGCGGTCTGCTGTTGGTATCGCTCACGGAGAGACGTGGTCTGCTGTTGGGATCGCTCACGGAGAGACGCGATCTGCTGTCAGGATTGCTCACGGAGAGACGCGGTCTGCTGTTGGGATCGCTCACGGAGAGACGTGGTCTGCTGTTGGGATCGCTCATGGAGAGACGCGGTCTGCTGTCAGGATTGCTCACGGAGAGATGCGGTCTGCTGTTGGGATCGCTCACGGAGAGACGCCGTCTGCTGTTCGGATTGCTCACGGGGAGACACGGTCTGCTGTTGGGATTGCTCACGGAGAGAGGTCTGCTGTTGGGATTATCACGGAGAGACGCGGTCTGCTGTCGGGATTGCCCACGGAGAGACGCGGTCTGCAGTTGGGATCGCTCTCGGAGAGACGCGGTCTGCAGTTGGGATTGCTCACGGGAGAGACGCGGTCTGCTGTTGGGATTGCTCACGGGAGAGACGCGGTCTGCTGTTGGGATTGCTCACGGAGAGACTTGGTCTGCTGTTGGGATCGCTCACGGAGAGCCGCGGTCTGCTGTCAGGATTGCTCACGGAGAGACGCGGTCTGCTGTTGGGATCGCTCACGGAGAGACGCCGTCTGCTGTTCGGATTGCTCACGGAGAGACGCTGTCTGCTGTTGGGATCGCTCACGGAGAGTCGCCGTCTGCTGTTCGGATTGCTCACGGGGAGACACGGTCTGCTGTTGGGATTGCTCACGGAGACAGGTCTGCTGTTGGGATTATCACGGAGAGACGCGGTCCGCTGTTGGGATTGCTCACGGAGAGGCGTGGTCTGCTGTTGGGATCGCTCACGGAGAGACGCGGTCTGCTGTCGGGATTGCTCACGGAGAGACGCGGTCTGCTGTCAGGATTGCTCACGGAGAGACACTGCACGCGCAAACAACGCAGAATGCGGGACAATGCAAAAGGAGAACAGGAAAAAGCATACGGGGGCTCGCACATGATATCAGATGATAGGACGATATTGAGGTAAATGCAGTACCTGAATTGAATGTTAAGCAGGGGGGCCTCAGTGAAATCCGACAAGCATTCGATATTAATCACTTGCTGAACCTGTGCTCCACCTTCGACGACTGGCTCCACTGGCTTAGCCTGAACATTCAGCTGTGATAAACGTTAAAGAATGTAACTGGCTACCTATTGCATGGCATCCACCTTCTTTGTCTCCTCCCAATTCTCCCTTCTTTCCTATCTGCCCCCCCGTGTACAATTCCAGTCAGTAATTGCCCTCCAGCACCTTCAGAAATGCCGATTGACACTGTACATCGGCTGACTATTCGGCCAGAGAGCTTCAGCCCAACCCGGGTGTTTCTCGTGCGAATGCACTCGCCCACATGCAGAATATGTACATACACAAGGACTCCTCAAAGCCTCCTGAAAAAATAGTGCAACCTCCCCATTGACACCGGGAATCCCTGACTGAAGACCGCCCAAAGTGGAGGAATAACATCCGCGAAAGGAGCGCGTGGCAACTGGGGTACCCCTCCCACCCACTCCTCAAACCAACATCTGCCCCACCTGTGACAGAAGCTGCAGGTCTCGCACTGGGCTCCTCAGTCACCCGAGAACTCATTTTTAGTGTGGAAGTGAGTCATCTTCGACTCCGAGGAACTGACCAAGGATATAACCAGAAGTCAGGAATATCTTTCCATCTCCCCCCAGCAGCACTGAAGTCCAGTGCAACGTCCTCACTGCCAGCCCAGATTCAGATCAGCGAACTCAAGAGATTGATCCTGATGGTTTTAGAACATAGAACATAGAAAAATACAGCACAGAACAGGCCCTTCGGCCCACGATGTTGTGCCGAACTTTTGTCCTAGATTAAGAACAAATTAAAAGATTTATCAGCCATGTCTCATTGGTAGCACAGTCAAGTGGTCATGGGTTAGAGTCCCAGTCCAGAGCACATACAAACATATGAAATAGGAGGAGGAGGCCATTCGGCCCCTCGAGCCTGCCCCCGCCATTTAAAAAGATCATGGCTGATCGCTTTGTGTTTAGAATTCCACATTCCCATCTACCCCCGATACCCTTGGATTCCCTTGTCCAACAACCTCCGCCTTAAAAATATTCAGTGACCCCGACCTCCACTGCCTTCTGAGGCAGAACAAAAGTTCTCCTCATCTCTGTCCTGAAAGGCCGACACCTTAATTTTGAAACAGTGGCCCTTGGTTCTGAATGCACCCACAACTGGAAACATCCTTTCTGCATCCACCTTGTTGAGACCATTCAGGGCTTTTTCTTAATTCTTATTTCCAACTAAGGGGCAATTTAACGTGGCCAATCCAACTACGCTGCACATCTTTTTGGCTTGTGGGGGCGAGACCCATGCAGACGTGTGGAGAATGTGCAAACTCCACATGGACAGTGACCCGGGGCTGGGATCGAACCCGTGTCATCGGTGCTGTGAGGCAGCAGTGCTAACCACTGCGCCAGCGTGCTCATTCGGATCTAATACACTTCAATCAAGTCACCCCTCGCTCTTCTAAACTCCAGTGGGAACAAGCCCAGTTTGTCCAGCCTTTCCTCATAAGACAACCCGCTCATTCCAGGTACCAATCTAGTAATCCTCCTCTGAACCGCCTGCAACACTTTACATCCTTTCTCGAATAAGGAGACCAAAACGGCACGTCTCCCGTGCAGTAGAGGGAGCACTGCATAGTCAGAGATGCCATAAAAAGATCACGATGTTGTTTTGAAGATAACCTGACCAATATTTATCCCTCAATTTAAATTGCTAGAAGATGATTGGGTCGTTATTGCATTGCCTGCCATCGCCTTTGAGCAGTGCTTTCCCGATCTTCATACCTTGCCATGCAAAAAAATTAAGATTCTAATCTTCCCTCTGGATCTTATACTGGTCATCTTAAACCTGTGCTCTTGGCTTACGAGCCCTTCCACCAGAGGAACGGTTTCTCCCAGTTTATTCGATCAAACCCCATCATAATTTTGAACACCCAACAAATCTTCTCTTCAGCTTCTCCGCTCTGAAGAACAATCCCGGCGTCTCCCAGAACCCGACATTCGGAGTCCATGGCCCTGCTTGGAACAGACGCAGGAAGTTTTGATTACGTGTCTGACAGACAATATACAGAGTTTGTAACCTTTCCTTTTGCACCCTTCACTGCATCTCACATTGACGGAAATGTGCGCTCCCATTAAATCCCTCTCCACGCTGAGTGAATGTAAAAAGATATCATTCTGCAGCTCGCCGGGGCAGCTGAGGTTCAGTGTGAAGTTCAAGAACTGCACGGACGTCTTGTTCCCAAAGAACAGATACATTCGACCTAGATGCGGAGACACAAGATGAATAAATCAGCACGCTCACCGACAAGGTCTTTGGTACGACTAGCCACAACAGACAGCTTAGGAGATTTTTAACAAATTGTTTACTTAGAAAATCTAATTTTCTAATTGGAGGCAACGTTCAGAGACCAGGAGGCTGCAATGTTCGCTCTCAAATGAGGGATTTAGCTTTCAGGTGCTCGAGGGCAGGGTTGCGACGCCCTTAATAGTGAACAGCCAGTTGAGAACTCACAATCCGGTCTCCGCACGCTGGGAGGATGCCGCAAGGCGACAGCACTCTTGGGAAAGAGAAATACAGAAGAGGGGTGGGGTAGTGAAAAGCACCCAACAAGCTCGAATGCACTTTTTAAAAATGCTATTTTAAAAGCGCGTTCATGGGTTTTGCCCATACACATTCATCCGCAACGACCGCTAGCGCAGGATCCTGGAATAGCAATCTTATCCCAAACCGGGGCTCTGCTAGGACGAGAAGCACTCACCCAGATTCTGTCGGTATTCTGACTTTATTCCGATCTGCAGAAGCTGGTTTTCAAACAGGACTCCATTATTTTTGCAGACAAACCTACAGGGGGGGGGGGGGTGGAGAGAAAAAATAAATATGATCAGCTGACACTGATGTCTACAACCGGGATAACCACTAACAGCTCAGCCCAGACCAATGCTGCCACTATAAACATCAGTATACTGATCCTCTCAGACTGCTCCCGGCAGTGGCGGTGAATCGAACACCAACAGCACTCCATTGCTACAAATCTCTCCAGATGCATGTCAAGCTGGGAAGGGTGAAGCTGCTATCGTACTGCTGGGGGTAACCTACACAGTCCCAGAGGACCAACAACACTGCTGCAGGGCACGCTCAATCCCATCTGTACCCAGATATTTTCTTTTGGGCGGGGGGGGGGGGGGGGGTGAAAAAGAACACCCAGAAAGGAGAAGGCTGCCGTCTTCTTTGTAATGATTTCTACACTGCCCTGCAACCAGGGCATCAGGCAACGGCCTGGGTCACCGCACCGTGTTGTGCTGTCGAGACCAATTGCCTGCCATGAAACACCAACCCCCCCCCCACTCCTCTCTGACCTTTCAAAACCTGATACACACAGCCCACCTCTTGAAGTACCTTGCACACTGCTGGGCTTCAGCAAAAATGTGTCGCCCTGAAATATTTAACCAACGATTCAACAGTTAAATGTGCCACGGTTCCATAGAATCAGAGAGATCCGCACATAGGAGCAGCTATTCCTGTGAAGTCACCCCACCCCGTTTTTCATGACCCATGGTATTTATCTTCCAGCATTTATTCAATTCCCCCTAAAGCAGTGGTGAACAAGCCTTCAATTTGAAACAGCCCACCTCCCCTCTTTATTCTTCTGGTATCAATCCTAAATGAAGCCCCATGGATGCAGGGGGCTGGGGCTGCTGGCTGCACTGGGACAAGCAACTGAACAACTTCAGGTGCAGCAAGTTCTTATTCGATGAAGTCACAGCCTGGAAACGGGCCATTCGCACCAAATAGCAACTCACTAGCTTATGCAAATAACCTTCCACCTTCTCAAAAATCATATAAACAATGAGTATTTCTTCCAGGTCCCTGCTCTACTGCAGTGAATACAGCCCCACCTTTTCCCTCAAGTTGATGATTCCCCCATCACCTTTCGAGTGAATCAAAACTACAATGGTTCCAACACTCTCCCTCTACAATGGGATATCTGTTACCAACAGGAGAAAATAAAGCTGGTGACATTTTAGGATTTGAAAACCTGACATTGTAAAATCATTCCAGATCCAAAACCAAAATGATTCCCATCACTTTTTAAAAGTTGGACTTATCTCCTTTGGCAAATGGGAGTTGCACTACCTCCTCTAACCAGCAGGTGGTAGTGGTGATGTGCCCGACACCTACAAGCCACTATACAGACTCCATGGGATTCTCACCCTCACATTCGGTTGGCAAGAAGCTTCCTCATGTTGCTTGCCATTCAATCCACTGAGAAGACTGCCACACGAATGCCAAGCTACCGTCAGCCAAAGGCTCCACCGCCATTTGGCGGAATGGCTAATGCCGCGCTGTCGCCGATCTAGCCAAAGCCACGGCACTCGAGTGCTATTCAACCAACACTGCGAGCTTTCGACAAGTGGGACCTGGAGCCAGGCTGGAACTTGAAGGGTCTGCTTTGCTGATGCTGAAAAGCTTTATCTCGTTAACTACAGCCCCGAGGCACAAGTGCAATGTTGGGACTTGTGCAGCCCAGAGGGAGGCTGCTTGGCCTGGCCACCAGGGCAGAGGAACAGGGGAAGGCCAATCGGCCACTGAAGCTTGTTCTTCTATTCTACGATAGGGGGCTGATTTGTACCGCAACTATTTACCCACCTTGGTTTGTCATCCAGAACACAAGATCTATCAAACTCCCAGGCAAGGGAGTGACTTCCCCAGATTCCCACTAGCCTCCATCAGATGAAGTAGCACTTGAGACCACACCTGGGCAGCCTGGCTGTAATGCTAAAGGCGCTGCCTCCTTGTGCTGGACACCCACTGCAGGAAACGGTTTTGCTCGTTCCTCTTCATCGACTGCTCTGAGCATCGTAAACACCTTAATTAGATCACCCCAAATTATCAGGGAATGCAAGTCTAGCCCTCAAGTTCGTATGACTGCACATCCTTTCAGCCTCCAGTACAAGTCTCGTTGCTTCCATTCCAAGGACAATACATCTTTCTTGAGATGCAGTGCCCAGAAATGTACGCAATGCCCCAAAACGGCTCTCTGGGTTAAAGAGCAGAGGCCCCCACTGTGCGGCAAGTTTAACGACCAGTCCTGTATTTCAGAAACGTCACTAGACAAGCCATTAGATTAAAGCAACAGGAAAAAAATCTGACCACATGGACCAATTAACTATCCATATAGCAGTGAGCAACCTGACAGCACAGACGCTGGGTGCCGAACTGCAGGATCTCTCAAAATGAAAATGCACACCACACAGAATTTATTTTAAAAAAAGGATCTCAAAATTCAACAATCAGAAAAAACACAATTGGAAGAAGTGGACGGAGTGAAGCAGCCTCCTTACTTGTTGAGGAGATCGTCAGCATCAGGTACGGGCAAAGCAGGGTCCTCAGAGCCAGCAGCAGGCACAGCCGTGTCAGCGCTGAGAGAGAAAGAGTGAGAGACAAAAAGAGAGAGAGAAGAGGGGGCGGCAGAGAGAGGAGAAAAGAGGGGGCGAGAAAGAGAGAGAAGAGAAAAGAGGAGAGAGAGAGGAGGAGAAAGAGAGAGAGAAAGGATAGAAAGAAAGTGGAGAAAGAGGATTGAAAAAAAGTGGAGAGAGAACGAGAGAGAGAACGAGAGAACACGAGAGAGAGAGAACGAGAGAGAAAAGGAGAGAAAATGAGAAAGGAGAAAGAGAGAGTGAAAGAAAGAAGAGGAGAGAAAGAAGAAAGAGGAGAGAGAGAAAGGAGAGAGAGAGAGAAAGGAAGAGAACAAAAAAAAGGACAGGGAGGAGTAATGAGAGAATGGATTAGGAGGATGAGAAATGGGCGTGGGGAAAGACAGCACACAGCACAGTTCTGTTATCAATGCCATTCAGAGAACAAAACAAGAAGCTGTTTTAAAGTGTTAATCAGAGACGGAATTGTTAACCCTGCAGGAAAGAGGTTACAGGAACCTCAAACCCAACTCAAGTACAATAAAATTAAAAAGAACACATGTTGGATAACACAATATTTTCACAAAAGTGTTAACACCCCCCCCCCCAACACACACACAGTGGGCAGCGACCAGGAGCAGAAATCCTGGCTGATTTTGGCCCCCTAGCGCAGGTCAACAGAGGGGCCAAAGGAAGGGCTGAGCTTCCTTCCTCCATAGTGTCCCCACGATGATGGGTTGTGATACAGCTACATAGATATCTCGCCCAGCCTATCCTGATAACCAGCATTGCCAAAGTGACTTCGTGCTGCAGTCCATGAGTAAAGTGGGGAAACAACTCTGCCCAGTATCGTCCGAGCCCGAGAAGACCATCTGAGTCTCGGCTTTGACTATCAGTGAGGAAAAGGATAGCTGGGTGTGCTGAAAAAGTTTTTTTTTTTTTTTTTTTTAAATCAAGGAACTCTTCCCACTGAATACAGACCACACAATTCAACATTAGGTCTGACCCCAATAAACACACTTTCAAGGATGCAAACAAGATATTTTTACTTTCAACCTCATTCCAGAAGTGACAGCCCCAGGCCACTCGCTTTCCAGTTGCGAGTCTGTTGTACGTCACTATGCAATGCACAGACGCTGAGCAAACTGGGATCAACCCCCCACGTTTAGTCAGCAGAGGCTAACTTCCTTAATCCGATTCTTTGACCCACAGTTGCAGGGCCCACCAGTCAGACCTCGCTGGGGCCCAGGCAACCGAGGACACGGCCAACAACGGTGCAGCCATTAAAGTCAGGAAGTGGGAGGCCAGAATTGGGAGTGTCGAGATCTTGGGTTGCAGGGACTACACAGACAGGGGGGGACAAGGCTATGGGTCAGATAAGTTTTCCGTCGTGTTTGACAGCAGCCGTCAAGGCCGTTGTCTTCAGGGGTCAGTGGCTTTATAGCTCAGCAGTGGAGCAATATGCAAGCAGCTTAGTTCATGGCCAGCTGCTTTATATTGTGGAATGTAAGCGATAAGGGAGAATAAACAAGTGTCTGCCTCCAACTCAAGATAGTGTAAAAACACAATTCTCTCTCTCTGAAACCGGAGCACCCAGGGGAAACCCACAAAGACACTGGGAGAAGGTGCAAACTGCACACAGTCACCCGAGGTGGGAATCGAACCTGGCTCCCTGGCGTTGTGAGGCAGCCATGCTAACCACTGTGCCGCCCTTGAAAGAATGGCCTTTGGTCAGATAGGGTGGTTGGAGGGCTGAGGATTTTCAGTCGAGTATAAAAATTAGGGCCTTCAGAACAGTTTAGCTCAGTGGGCTAGATAGCTGGTTCGCAATGCAGAACAAGGCTAGCAGCGCGGGTTCAATTCCTGTACCGGCCTCCCAGAACAGGCACCGGAATGTGACGACTAGGGGCTTTTCACAGTAACTTCATACTTGTGACAATAAAAGATTATTATTAACAGAAAGACAGAAAACAGGCCAGGGAGAAAACGCAGTGGAATAATGCAGCGATGCAGACTGCGTACTGGTGACATCAAGGGATCAATGATTTTTTTAAAAATAAAAATTTAGAGCACCCAATTCTTTTTTTTCCAATTAAGGGGCAATTTAGCCTGGCCAATCCACCTGGCCTGCACATCTTTGGGTTGTGGGGGCGAAACCCACACAAACACGGGGAAAATGTGCAAACTCCACACGGACAGTGACCCAGAGCCGGGATCGAACCAGGGACCTCGGCGCCGTGAGATTGCAGTGCTCACCACTGCGCCACCGTGCTGCCCCAAGTGATCAATGATGAGTAGAGACCTGGTGATTCCCTCCCCGTGGATGGGAAAGGCAAGAAAGTCAAATGCAAACTTTTCTCAAGCCTACTTTCAGACATCCTCGATCGTCAGTTGATCCTATAGAAAAGGTTCACGGGTGAAAAAGGAGAGAAGCCAGTTATGGAAAGGAGGGGCGAGGCTGGGCTGGCGCCTTAAACAGCTACATCGCGGAAGAGACAAAGAAAACTTTTTTTTTTTTTAAAACAAAGTGCACGCTCAGCATGAACCACCGCAGCAAGAAAAGACAATTACAAAGCTCAGGTAGATGAACAGAGAACTGCGAAACCAGAACAATTGCTGTAATTGAAAACCGATACTGGAAGAAGATTGACCCGGACATCAATGGGTAGGGCGAGTGATTTTGGTCCTACACTTGCTGCAGTTGGAATTTTGCATGGGAATTCCCGGAGGCATGAAAGCGCCAGTTTCTGGCAGAAAAATCACGCGTCCTCACCAGATTAATTTCCATATTTAAAAAAAAAGAAAAGAAAATCAGACCGCCACCAGACTGAAAATAACAGATTTGAAAACTTGCACAAATCACCGTCAGTGCACTCCATGCCATTTTAAAATCAGATCAGATTAAAACTCCACACAGAACCGCACGCGACCTGGCCTTGCTCGGGCCAGCCACAAACCTGAACGCAGATTGAATCGGAGTGCTGGGGACACGGGACAGGACGGACAGTAAGCATTCCCGAGCTGGTGGGCACGCGCGCCGCCCACACATGCACATCCAAAAACAAAACGCACCACCCCACCACATCAAGCCGGCAATTTAATGTAACCCTGTTATTTTACATGAAATATATATACTGCACACTCAGACGCTACTGGGCTGAGTGAGATTTCACTGCGTACTAGCAAAAAAAGATTTTAATTCAGGCACAGGACGTGGGCATTTATTTCTCAGCCCTAGTGACCACTTCAGAGGGAAGTTACCACTATGGCATGGGGGTGGAGTCACATACAGGCTCAGACTGGGTTAGGGTGGCAGACTTCCTTCTCTGAAGGCTGTTGGACTAGAAACTAAAAGTCCAAATGATCCAGCCACACGATAGAACGCTAACGTATCGGAACACATCAGCATGACCCCGTGTAATCCCTCCGTCTGCTAGCTTAACAAAGCTGAAAACTTTAAACTGATGTTTAAGCAAAATGAAATTGCCAAAATGTTAACATGGCCTTGGAGACAATTGTTTGTAATTAAGAGTACTGGAGAACAGTCAACAAGGCTCCTCTCCTGCCTAACATTTTCCCAACACTACGGCCAGATTGAAGTAGAGGCACACATAAGATGCTGTATATATTTAGAGCAAAACAACATTAGTTTTTTTGGACCCTGGACTGGCTCGGAGCTGGATGGGTTTAAAGACAGTTCCGCTCCGCTCAATAATACATGGCTTACTCTGCACCCAGGGCTGCATCCACCAGCAACGACGCAGGGCTCTCACCCGGCAGATCCAAGCTTCTGCATGATCCCAAATCACAAGCAAGCGTGCAGAGGAACAGAAAAAGAGGAGAGACCAAAATCACAAAGCAGCCGTCACTCTAAGATCAAGTCACACAAGGTTTCATCTTTAAATATATATTATTTTTAATCAATTTAGCTTCAGCAATTTGCACACATTAGTGCGGGGAAATACAACACTTGCCTGTCTTGTCACTCAGCATCAGGCCACCCCACCCCCCCTCCCCCTCGGCACCTTGGGAGTAAAGCTCGTGCAACACTATCCCAGCGAGCACTCCCGACTTCGTCTGCTGCGCAGTTGAGGTAGAGAATAAAGTTCCCTATGCAGTAACAAACTTCAACAACAGGCTCAGAAGATTACCCCCCCCCCCCCCCTCCCCTCCTTACCACAGCAATCCATTTCCAGTTATCGGGTGACCTACCTGAAGAGGATTGCCGACTTGTGTCGAGTCAGAGGTGGTGGACCAACTCCGACCCTGACTCAAGACTGATCAAAATCATTTGATAGAATCCCTGCAGTGCCTCTCATGATCGACAATAATTCCCGTCACATTCAATCTGGGTACCAGGGCGGAATCAGGTATCTCTCCCAGAGTTCAGGTTTTTAAAATGGGTTTTGAATACAACAGCACTTCTACTACACGAGGAGCAAAATCCACGAGTTACACCTGGTGCAGTGTTAGGGGCTAGAAAAGTAACCACGGATTGGGGAGGGGGAGCAGAGGAGAGAAAGGGATTCTAAAAGCCACTTCTTGTCTCTTCAGACCAAAGTTCAGGCCCAATTCAGACCGTTAGCAAGAAATAACAAAACACCCCACAGCAGGTCTGGCTGCATCTGTGGGGAGAGAAGTGGAGTTAACAGATTCTGATGAAACGGTCATCGACCTGAAACGTTAACTTTGCCCCTCTCGCAACAACCGCTAACAGGCCTGTGGCTGAGAATCTCCAGCATTTTCTGTTTTATTTTCAGATTCCCAGCATCTGCAGCGTTCAGCACGAGTCCCGCCGTGTAACTGCTGCTAGGGAACGAGTTTGGGGGCAGCTGTGACTCACATCAAATTCCTGCCTCTGCGTTTTAAGATGGAGGCTATCTGTCGAAGAAAGTCTCTGCCTTGCACAGGAGCTTTGAAAATCCCATGAACAAGAGAGAGAGAGAGAGAGAAAAAGGGGAAACCCTCGTACCTTTACCGTTCAATTCTAAAAGTTGGTGTTATTCAGGCATAAATTGAGCGCCAGAAATATGATCAGGAACATTCCAATGCACTTCACATTACAAATTAAACTACTGTTATGATGAGAATAAAAGCTGCAGCCAGAATGGTGCAAAGCAAGGCCCCTGAAACAGCAAGAAGTGACGGAGGAGTTTAAACATCTCATTCAACAGTGCTGTACTGGAGTGTCAGATTCTTGCACCAACAACCTTCTGATTCAGGAGAGGAGAGCACTACCAAACCTGAGCCAAACTTGACACTAAACTCCTCCTTACACGTAAAGGTCGTTAGCGGCGAACAGGGACAGCAGTATTGTAATGCATACTAGTAAATGGTTAGACGGTATCTGAAAAAAACTTCACACATGACCTCGCACAGCGGGCGAAGGTGTCACTTCCTTGCACAACTTCTGCAAATTCGTAGTGTTTCTTTTATCTCCCCTTTCTCAGCTGAAGGTATCACGACTCCTCAGTCCGAGGACTGTTCCAGGGTCAAAGGGCAACAACTACAGTCACTGCCCAAACCGCTATCCAGCAACTGCCCAATGCATGTGGACGGGCCGCCGCTGAGCTCACTCTGCGACCAAGCCGGCCAAAAACATTCACTGTCCAGGCTTCCAGCCCCACGTCAGACACCCACGCTGGCTTCCAGCCCCACGTCAGACACCCACGCTGGCTTCCAACCCCACGTCAGACACCCACGCTGGCTTCCAACCCGTCAGACACCCACGCTGGCTTCCAGCCCCACGTCAGACACCCACGCTGGCTTCCAACCCGTCAGACACCCACGCTGGCTTCCAGCCCCACGTCAGACACCCACGCTGGCTTCCAGCCCCACGTCAGACACCCACGCTGGCTTCCAACCCGTCAGACACCCACGCTGGCTTCCAGCCCCACGTCAGACACCCACGCTGGCTTCAAACCCGTCAGACACCCACGCTGGCTTCCAGCCCCACGTCAGACACCCACGCTGGCTTCCAACCCGTCAGACACCCACGCTGGCTTCCAACCCGTCAGACACACACGCTGGCTTCCAACCCGTCAGACACCCACGCTGGCTTCCAGCCCCACGTCAGACACCCACGCTGGCTTCCAGCCCCACGTCAGACACCCACGCTGGCTTCCAACCCGTCAGACACCCACGCTGGCTTCCAACCCCACGTCAGACACTCACGCTGGCTTCCAACCCGTCAGACACCCACGCTGGCTTCCAGCCCCACGTCAGACACCCACGCTGGCTTCCAGCCCCACGTCAGACACCCACGCTGGCTTCCAACCCGTCAGACACCCACGCTGGCTTCCAGCCCCACGTCAGACACACACGCTGGCTTCCAGCCCCACGTCAGACACCCACGCTGGCTTCCAACCCCACGTCAGACACCCACGCAGGGTTCCAACCCGTCAGACACCCACGCTGGCTTCCAACCCGTCAGACACACACGCTGGCTTCCAACCCGTCAGACACCCACGCTGGCTTCCAGCCCCACGTCAGACACCCACGCTGGCTTCCAGCCCCACGTCAGACACCCACGCTGGCTTCCAACCCGTCAGACACCCACGCTGGCTTCCAACCCCACGTCAGACACCCACGCTGGCTTCCAACCCCACGTCAGACACCCACGCTGGCTTCCAACCCCACGTCAGACACCCACGCTGGCTTCCAGCCCCACGTCAGACACCCACGCTGGCTTCCAGCCCCACGTCAGACACCCACGCTGGCTTCCAACCCGTCAGACACCCACGCTGGCTTCCAGCCCCACGTCAGACACACACGCTGGCTTCCAGCCCCACGTCAGACACCCACGCTGGCTTCCAACCCCACGTCAGACACCCACGCAGGGTTCCAACCCGTCAGACACCCACGCTGGCTTCCAACCCGTCAGACACACACGCTGGCTTCCAACCCGTCAGACACCCACGCTGGCTTCCAGCCCCACGTCAGACACCCACGCTGGCTTCCAGCCCCACGTCAGACACCCACGCTGGCTTCCAACCCGTCAGACACCCACGCTGGCTTCCAACCCCACGTCAGACACCCACGCTGGCTTCCAACCCCACGTCAGACACCCACGCTGGCTTCCAACCCCACGTCAGACACCCACGCTGGCTTCCAGCCCCACGTCAGACACCCACGCAGGATTCCAACCCGTCAGACACCCACGCTGGCTTCCAGCCCCACGTCAGACACCCACGCTGGCTTCCAACCCGTCAGACACCCACGCTGGCTTCCAACCCGTCAGACACCCACGCTGGCTTCCAACCCGTCAGACACCCACGCTGGCTTCCAACCCCACGTCAGACACCCACGCTGGCTTCCAACCCGTCAGACACCCACGTTGGCTTCCAACCCGTCAGACACCCACGCTGGCTTCCAGCCCCACGTCAGACACACACGCTGGCTTCCAACCCGTCAGACACCCACGCTGGCTTCCAACCCCACGTCAGACACACACGCAGGGTTCCAACCCCACGTCAGACACCCACGCTGGCTTCCAACCCCACGTCAGACACCCACGCTGGCTTCCAACCCGTCAGACACACACGCAGGGTTCCAACCCCACGTCAGGCACCCACGCTGGCTTCCAGCCCCACGTCAGGCACCCACGCTGGCTTCCAGCCCCACGTCAGGCACCCACGCTGGGTTCCAACCCCACGTCAGACACCCACGCTGGCTTCCAACCCCACGTCAGGCACCCACGCTGGGCTCCACCACTTCTGTGCTAGAGCAGTCCCCCCCCCCCCAGTGTAGTAAAGGGAAAAGATAATTGCGGGCTGGCTGGATGCCGACATGCTCAATTTTACGCCAAATTTAGAAATAGCGCAAATCTGGAGGTGAGAATGAAAACCTGACAAAAAAAAAAAAAATTGACAAAAACTATTCTGGTGTTAAAACATTGTTTCTCGGTCAATTCTTTATTAGTTAATTATTAGCACCTAGTGTCAACTGTAGGTAGCATAAACAAGCCTTTCCATTGTGGAACATGGGGAATAGCAGGGAAACCAGCTTTGGGTGTGTCATCATTCTACATTCTCACTCCAGCCATAGGATGGAGCACCTTCTCGCAAAATGCTTCACAAAGGGGCACTGAGCAGACTAGCTCTGCTCCACAAAAAACACTTTGCGACAACTAACCAACACTAGCATTAATCAAGGAAGAGGACGGATGCTCAAGGAGCGGAGGACAGCATAGACTGGTGCGTAACGAGGGGAGGATAAAACGTATACAAATATGTTCCCGAAGCCCACGGATAACTCTCTCATCTTCCGTCCCCGGCAGCCGGGTTTTTTTCTGGCGTAAGGCTACTCTAGATTTAACTGATCCTGAATCTGAGCTCTACACTAGTAAAACAGGAAACCGTAGCTGGTCAGTCGCACAGTAAGTGGTGAGACAATGAAGGCTTTTAAAAAGCATCCCACTTGAACTTCCTGAATAATAACATACGCAAATACTTTGAACAGAAACCATCCAGTGGGTGTAGCATTGAATAAACGTGCTTTGGAGTGCTCTAAACAAACACAGCACTATTATGCTGACTACATTGGGATGAATTTGCGCCCTATTCCAACCCAGCAAAGGTCTGGCCACGGGTGGCTTGCTGCCCCTCTTACCGGGAGAAGTTGTCTTCGGATCCAGGTGCCAGAGCACCGGTGGCAGACACCGCATCGGAAAACACATCCACCAACAGGCTGCCTCCACTGGCAGGGGTGCTCTTCAGGCCCAGAAGGTCAGCGGAGGGGGAGGGCGTGGACTGGAAGGCACAAGATGGCCACAGGGTCGAACAGTCAGAAATCACATCGGCAAAAACTTGGTGTATTTATAAAAAGAAATAAGGGACAGAACAGGCTGATTCACCCTGTGCAGAACAACAGAAGCGCAGGACCAGACAGCACTTAAAAGGGAGTAATTAAGCACTCTGGGGAAACAATCGTTCAGTGAGTGAGTGATCAATCAAGCTCGCTAGAGAGACAGCAGTCAGCATTGATCCGTTTGAATACAATTGGGATAGTTTCATTTCAGAAAATAGCATTTTGGGGATCTAGTCTCGGAGTTATTTGAGACATGACGCATAATGAGTGGAGCTTGGGGGGGAACACGGTGGTCTTGAACAAAGCTCTCCACCATTGGGGATTTTCCCTTGTGTTATGTTCGGACCTGTTGCGAACTCACTGATAGATACGGTTAGCTGTGATTAGTCAACAACTCCAATGAGACTACCAGATGGTTCTTGGCCTATTTTTCAGCCAGTGATTCACAGACTCCTATGGCCAAGATGCTGAAGTAACTAATCTCCCATCTTGTCAAGTGTCCTGAGAAACTCCAACATTCATTTGCCCATATTTATTCTTTGAAACTAAAAATTAGATGAACAGAAAACGCTGGGAACACGCACGTGGTTCTGGCAGCTTCTGTGGAGACAGCAAATAACTTAAAGTTTGCATCCCGAGTCCTGTTCTTTTGTTTTTCTAATTTAGAGTACCCAATTATTTATTTTTTTTTACAATTAAGGGGCAATTTAGTGTGGCCAATCCACCTACCCTGCACATCTTTTGTGTTATGGGGGGTGAGGCCCACGCAGAATGTGCAAACTCCACACGGATCGATCCCGGGTCCTTAGCACCGTGAGGCAGCAGTGCTAACCCACTGCGCCATTGTGCTGCCCCCGTCCGGAGTCCAGTTCGGATGAATATTTCTGTTAATGGAATGGTTCCAGCACCTGCAGCATTTTTTGTGAACACCCTTTTCTGCGTTAATACTCCTTTTCTTCACACCCTGTATGGAGCAGATGCAGTTTCCATTACACTGCATTTAAGACTGCATCTCCAACAGTGCAGTGCTCCCTCAGTACTGAGCTATAGCCTGGATTTTAAGCTCAAGTACCAGAGCGACACTCAAACCCGTAACCTGACTCAGAAGCGAGCACTACTCAATGAGCCGAGGCTCGCTCATGGTGCTTGACCCCCGACTGTGGCCTCCTGCCGGTACCGTACTCACCACCGTGCTGGCATTCACGGCAGGCTCGACGCCTCCGTTGACCTCGGTTTGTTCTTTCTTTCCTTCCTCCATGTCCGTCACGGTGCTGGGTCCCTTCTTCTTCTTGAGCTTTGCAAGGATCGACGATTCCCGCTCAGGGAACGGGGGCATTTCTTCCAGGACAGTGGCCTGTGGAGGAGGGGAGAGAAGTCAAGTCACTAGAGAGTGGAGGATGAAGTCTGCTGATGGGAGTCTGCTCCGTCTCATGCCGAGATGTAGTTCCATACTTGCTGGCAGCCCGCCGGCATGGTTACCCAAATGATCAACCCAGAGTTGTGAATCTTTCAACCTTCTCTACCTCAGGGGAGTGTTGATGCTCAGTTGCTGAGTACATGGTTAAACTTTTGGGCCACCAAAGGAATCAAGGGATATACGGCCGGGGTTGGTTAAAGGTCTTTGATGTAGAAGATCACCTATGTTTTCCTGAATGCCGGAAATATGAGATGCCATATTGCCTACTCTGCTCCGATTCTTACGTGCTCATGACTGCACGTATGAGGCTAGAGTGCTGGCAGACTGTTTTACTATGGAAGGCACCACAGGTGACCCTGATCAGAGGTCATTGTAAAGCAATCAGAAGGGGAAACCTTGATTGAACTCCTCAAAGAAGCTCGAGCCTTTACTCCAGCCCTGGTGCTAACTCTTCATGATGTGGAGATGCCGGCGTTGGACTGGGGTGAGCACAGTACGAAGTCTTACAACACCAGGTTAAAGTCCAACAGGTTTGTTTCGATGTCACTAGCTTCCAGAAACACATATATAGACAAATTCAAAGATGCCAAACAATGCTTGGAATGCGAGCATTCCAAGCATTGTTTGGCATCTTTGAATCTGTCTATATATGTGTTTCTGGAACAGACCTCTTCATTCACCTGAGGAAGGAGCAGCGCTCCGAAAGCTAGTGACATCGAAACAAACCTGTTGGACTTTAACCTGGTGTTGTAAGACTTCGTACTAACTCTTCATAGATTAGGAATCAAACTCGAGACGGTCTAGTTTTTAAAACAATTTCCAATGAAGGGGCAATTTAGCGTGGCCAACCCACCCACCCTGCACATCTTTGGGTTGTGGGGGCGAGACCCACGCAGACATGGAGAGAATGTACAAACTCCACACGGACAGTGACCCGGGGTCGGGATTGAACCTGGGACCTCAGTGCCGCCACTGCGCCTCACCGTGCCGCCCTGAGACACTCTAGTTTTAAAGGCACTATACACTTCGGTGTAAAATCTGCTGTAATATTTAAACATCTCATCCAAGAAATTACACCTCAAGAGTGCGACACACGCTTAGTGCAGTAGCACAGTGGTTAGCACAGTTGCTTCATAGCTCCAGGGTCCCAGGTTCGATTCCCGGCTTGTGTCACTGTCTGTGCGGAGTCTGCACATCCTCCCCGTGTCTGCGTGGGTTTCCTCCGGGTGCTCCGGTTTCCTCCCACAGTCCAAAGATGTGCAGGTTAGGTGGATTAACTATGCTGAATTGCCCTTAGTGTCCAACAAAGGTTAGGTGGGGTTACAGGAATAGGGTGGAAATGTGGGCATAGGGTGCCGGTGTGGGCTTGGGTAGGGTGCTCTCTCCGCCCTCCTCCAGGAACGGTTTCCCTGCACCTAACCCTGCAAGCAGCAACATTTCGATGTGGAAGGCTCGAGGATCAGGCTTTTTTTTTAAAAACCTACCAGAACATCGGTGCTGGCAATTGAGCTGAGCTTGAGGTACTCCACCGCCCTCTGCTGGAGCTCCACGTCAGAGTTTCGGAGCTGGCTGTCACTGCGCAGCACGTCCTGGATGGTGGTCTTGGTCTCGGGGAAGAGGTTGACAAACTTAATGTAAGAGGAGAGCAGCAGCGCACGGGTTGGGACGCTGCACAAGTGGAACTTGGAATGCAGCAAGTTGAACTGAACCAAGGGACTGCAAGGACAGGTAGAGAGGTGTGGGGAGAGAAGAGAGGAAAAAAAAAACACAGGTTAGAGATAATCACAAATGAGCAAACAGATCAGAAAAAGATCAGCTGGTGCCCCCAGCCTGCCAAGCATCATGATTCACAACATCCCACCCGTCGGCAGGCAACTTCACAATCCTGGACCTGCACCGCCAAGGAGGATAAAGGCAGTAAGATACCACCAGCTCCAAGTTTCCCTCCACTACTCCAACTTGGACGTACAATGGATGCTCCTTCACCACTGCCGGGTCAAAACCCTGGGATTACCTTCCAAACAGCGCTGCAAGAGTACATTCACCACACAGCTCGCCACCACTTTCCTTGAGCAATTGCATCGGAACAAGAGTAGGCCATTCAGCCCCTTGAGCCTGTCCTGCCATTCAATGAGATCATGGCTGATCTGAGACCTAACTCTACAGACCTGCCTTTGGCCCACATCCCTCAATATCTTTGTTGAACAAAAATCTATCTCAGATTTAAAATGAGCAACTGTTCCAGCTTCAGCTGCTGTGTGTGGGAGAGAGTCTCAAACCTCTACCACCCTTTGGGCAGCACGGTAGCACAAGTGGATAGCACTGTGGCTTCACCGCGCCAGGGTCCCAGGTTCGATTCCCCGCTGGGTCACTGTCTGTGCGGAGTTTCCATGTTCTCCCAGTGTCTGCGTGGGTTTCCTCCGGGTGCTCCGGTTTCCTCCCACAGTCCAAAGACGTGCAGGTTAGGTGGATTGGCCATGAAAATTGCCCTTAGTGACCAAAAAAGGATTGGCGGGGTTATGGGGATAGGGTGGAAGTGAGGGCTTAAATGGGTTGGTGCAGACTCGATGGGCCAAATGGGTCTATATAAAAAAAAAAGAGGGCAGCACGGTAGCACAGTGGGTAGCACAATTGCTTCACAGCTCCAGGGTCCCAGGTTCGATTCCTGGGTCACTGTCTGTGCGGAGTCTGCACGTTGTCCCCATGTGTGCGTGGGTTTCCTCCGGGTGCTCCGGTTTCCTCCCACAGTCCAAAGATGTGCAGGTTCGGTGGATTGGCCATGCTAAAGTGCCCTTAGTGTCCAAAATTGCCCACAGTGTTGGATGAGGTTACTGTGGGGTTACTGGCTAATCGGGATAGGGTGGAGGTGAGGATGCTCTTGGGTAGGGTGCTCTTTCCAAGAGCTGGTGCAGACTCGAAGGGACGAATGGCCTTCTGCCCTGTAAATTCTATGTAATCTATGTAATGAAGAAGTTCTGCCCAACATCTCTCCTGAACTGTCTGGTCCTAATTTTTAGACTGTGCCGCCTAGTTTTAGAATCTCCACCCAGTGGAAATAGTTTATCTTTATCTGCCCAGTCTTTCCCTGTTAATATCTTGAATACTTTGATTAGATCACTCCTTAACCATCTAAATTCTAGAGAAAGCAGGTCCAATTTCAGTCATCTCTCCTCGTAACACAACCCCTGTAGTCCAGGTATCATTTTTGTAAACCTACGTTGCTCTCCTTCCAAGGCCAAAATATCCTTCCTAAGGTGCGGTGCCCAGAACTGCTCCCAGTGACTCCAAGTGGGGTCTAACCAGGGTTTTGTAAAGCTGCAGCGTAACCTCGGTCTTTATATTCTAATCCTCTAAATATTCCATTAGGCTTTTTGATTATTTTCTGCATCTGTTCGTGGCATTTTAAGGACTTATGTAGCTGAACCCCCAAGTCACTTTGGGCATCCACTGTACCTAAACGCTTTCCATTCAGAAAGTACCCTGCTCTATCCTTTTTTGGTCCAAAATGGATAACCTCACACTTGCTTACATTAAATTCCATCTACCACAATTCTGTCCATTCACCAAGTCTGTCAATGTTTCCTTGCAATTTTATGCTTTCATCTAGGCTGTCTACAATGCCACCTAACTTTGCATCATCCGCAAATTTGGATATATGACTTTCTCTGCCAAGTCATTAATCATTAAGGACCCAACACAGATCCCTGTGGGGTAGGCAATAAACGCTGGCTTGCTGGTCACCCCCACCCCCCCGACAATTGGCGTCAAAAATAAAAATGCCCTGAGAGAGGCAAGAGAAAATAGATATAGTGTCGTATTACCCGATAACTACTCTGTACTGTAACACACTGCCAATACAGGACAGGGAGAAGAGAAAATATGAAATTGCGTTTCAGTTTTGTGTTTGACTCTCAATACATCACCAATGGGCTATAGGAAAAATCCCACTTACTACTTTTAATGTTGTGTCAATACACTTCTGGCATAAAATAAAAACAGAAAGATACAGGGAAACAAACTGCAGTTGACTCGGTATCTGTGAAGAGACTGCTGTTTGGTGTATGAACCTCATGAGAATAAAGACAAGGTGCCATAATAGTTGGCGGTTTGCACGTTGACAATATTTTTCAAAGTCAAGGAGTGGGAGATGCCAACCTTCACATGGTCTGCCCTGTTTTCAACTCTCACTTTAATGTTTTTTAAAGTTCTTTCATGGGGTGTGGGTGACACTGACTGGATTTATTGCTCATCCCGAATTGCCCTCGAACTGAATCGCTTGCTAGGCCATTTCAGAGGGGGCAGTTTAAGAGCCAATCCTCATTGCTGTGGGCCTGGAGTCTAATGTAGGCCAGAGATCGTATTTTCCTTCCCTGAAGGACATTAAATCAGCCAGATAGTTTTATAACAAAATCGACAATGGTTTCACGGTCATCATTAGACTTTTAATTATAGATTTCTACTGAATTCAAACTTCACCTCCTGCCACGGTGGGATTCGAGCCTGGGTCCCCAAAGCATTACCGTGGGTCTCAGTGATAATACCACTACGTCTCAGTCTCTCCCAAGAGTATATTTTTCAATTAGTAGTAAGCGATTCTTGATTAATAGGGGGATCAGGGGTTATGGGGAGAAGGCAGGAGAATGGGGATAAGAAGCATATCAGCTATGAATGGTGGAGCAGACCCGATGGGCTGAATGGCCTAAATCTGTTCCAATATCTTATGCTTTTATCGTCTAAGTAGAGATGTGCAACATGGATAATTTTCTCAACTTTAAACATAGCAAGGGCTGTAGGCACATGGGAACATCACTGCCAAGGGCTGCACGACAGCACAATGGTTAGCACTGTTGCCTCGCAGCACCAGAGTCCCGTATTCGATTCCCGGCTTGGGTAACTGTCTGTGCGGAACCCGTACCTGTGTCTGCATGGGTTTACTCCGGGTGCTCCGGTTTCCTCCCACAAGTCTCGAAAGACGTGCTGTTAAGTGAATTGGACATTCTGAATTCTCCCTCTGTGCACCCGAACAGGCACCGGAGTGTGGCGACTAGGGAAGTTTCACAGTAACTTCATTGCAGTGTTCTTTTAAAAAAAAAAAAATTTAGCGTACCCAATTCATTTTTTCCAATTAAGGGGCAATTTAGCGTGGCTAATTAACCTACCCTGCACACCTTTTGGGTCGTGGGGGTGAAACCCACGCAAACACGGGGAGAATGTGCAAACTCCACACGTACAGTGACCCAGAGCCGGGATCGAACCTGGGACCTCGGCGCCGTAAGGCAACAGGGCTAACCCACTGCGCCACCGTGCTGCCCTTCTTCATTGTTCATGTTACACTAATAAAGATTAGTATTACTATTATTAAGTCACATGCCATCCCAACTTGGACATATCGGCCATTATTTCATGGTCACTGGGTCAAAATGCTGTCCACAGCACTGTAGCCGCACCTTCACCATACAGACTGCAGGTGGCAGCTCACTGCCTTTTCATGAGAAACCAGGGTAAGGCAATAAATGCCAGCCTTGCCAGCGATATCCCAGAATACATATTGAAAAACACACAGACGAACAAGGAGTGGGGGCTGGGTGGGTGCTGGTGATATTGTCAGGTACTGAGCGAAAGGAAAGAGAGTGCAAATCACCCTAAGAGTTACACTGATGGAAGCTAAGGGGCACCTTTCCAAAGTTGGGGGAAAAGTAGAGCCAATTTTACTCTGCATTAGAGCGGCGTTACACCAGAGCGTTCGATGCTGGCATGAAATGAGAGCAAATAATTTGTTGTCATCGGGAGGAGTCAGCATGGTTTTATGAAAGGAAAATCACGTTAAACCAATATAGTAAGGGTTCTTTGTAGGAGTAACATGTCCTGTAGATAAAGGGGGACCTGTAGATGTACTGTACTTGGATTTCCAGAAGACATTTGATATGGTGCCACATCAAAGGTTATTGCGGAAAAGAAAAGCTAAACTGGAGAGGATAACATAACAGCACGGATAGAAGAGTGTGGCTGGTTGACAGAAATCAGAGTATGTGCAAATGATTTTCTGATGGGCTGGATGAGTCCCACAGGGGTCTGTGTTGGGCCTCAACTTTTTACTATTTATGTCAATGACTTGGATGAGGGGAGGGAAGGCATGGTAGCTAAATTTGCAGACGACACAAAGATAGGTAGGAAAGTATGTTGTGAAGAAGACACAAGGAGCAGATGGATAGAGATCGGTTGAGTGGGTGGGCGAAAATCTGTCAGATGGGAGTATAACGTGGAGAGGTGTGAAGTTGTTCACCTTGACAGGAATAATAAAAAAAAAAAAGAGTATTACTTAAATGGAGAATGGCTGCCGAATTCAGAGATGCAGAGGGATCTGGGTGTTCTACTGTATGAGTCACAAACAGATAGTACACATGTACAGCACGTAATCAAGGCGGCGAATGGATTGTTATCCTTTATTACAAAAAGATTTGAACACAAAGATGTAATGCTTTAGTTATGCAGGGCATGACGAGACCACATCTCGATTATCGGGTGCAGTTTTGGTCTCCTTATTTAAGGGTGCAAATGCGATTCAGAGGACATTTACTTGATTGATAACCTGGAATGAACATTTTGTCTTCTGAGGAAAGGGAACAACCTGGATTTGTCTCCACTGGAGTTTAGAAGACTATGGGGTGACTTGATTGATAAGCTGGATGTGGAAAGGATGTTCCTTTTTTGGGTGAGTTCAGAACCAAGGGGGGCACAATTTTAAAATTAGGGCAGAGATGAGGAGAAACAGTTTCTTGGAGGGTTGTATGACTTTAGAACTCTGCTTCAGATGAGGGGGGCATTGAATATTTTTTCCAATTAAGGGGCAATTTAACCTGGCCAATTCACCTAACATGCACTTCTTTCGGTTGAGGGGGTGAAACCCACGCAGACACGGGGAGAATGTGCAAACTCCACACGGACAGTGACCCAGGGCTGGAATTCAAACCCGGGTCCTCAGCGCCGTAGTCCCAGTGCCAACCACTGCGTCACGTGCCGCCCGGCACTGAATATTTTAAAGGCAGAGGTTCATTGATTACAAAAATCAACGGTTAACGGAGCAGATGGGAATGTGGAACTCCAAAACACAAACAGGCCAGCTATTATCTAATTGAATGGTGGAGCAGGCTAGACGGGCTGAGTGGCCTACTTATGCTCCTATTTCGTATGTTCATAAAAGAAACAAAATAATTCACACAACAACCCAGGTTGGGTTGCCTGGAGGCAACAAACGAGCTTCTGACACAGTCCTCCATTACTTAACTTCTGGCGCTCCCCCATCGATTTACGCTGAAAAACAGACTTTCCCCAACATGCGGATGGTGCCAAGGAGGAGCAGCGTGTCATTTCACACACCTATAGAGCCATCTGCCAGGGCCTCAGTAAAAATGAGCACTTTCCCACAGGAGGCTGGGTAAAGTACCAGGCTGAACGTTTATGGGCCATCTCTTTTACCTGCTCCAGCTCACCTGGATCGTGGATCACCTGCAATGAGATTCCCAAATTCTCCCAAGATGTATCCGCCCACCTTCACCATGTTCTCGTGACAGGCTGGGGCCTGGAGTGCCTGGAGACCAAATCAAAAGTAGCAACATTAGACAAACATTTGATTGCAGGAATGGGGGGGGGGGGGGGCACTTTTGTCCCACCTGCACTAATATGTGCTGCTTTTAAACCCTCTTGTGAAGTAATTATTCAGTATCTTTCCAAATACGGCAATTAACACTGTGGCAAAGTTTTCCACATTCTGCTAACTGGTTTCTTTTAATTACCATTATACACACCGGGATTATCTGAAGACTGTGGCCTTGTGTCTCCGATTTATCTACCAATGGAAACAATATGTCTCGCCTTTTTATCACTTTGAAATAGTTAATGACATCAGTGTGTGAAACAAATCTCAAGAATGACAAACTGGTTCCTCGTCAGGACATAATCCAGATTAGACAGGGAGAGTCGTCCTTTGGACACCGGCTGGTTTATATCTTCAAAACTCCTTTAAGAATAAAAACTCCTGTAACACAGCCCAGTCAGTGCGTACAAATGCCTTACTCAATATGAAACATGACTGTTGGGTAGTTAGTCCAATACTGTAACTACTACGCTACCATACCCATCTTCTAGAACCAGGGCAACCTAGATATTTTGATCCTTGTGTCACCCAAAAGTTTCAATATCACAAATGTTCCGTCAACAGTTACAAACAGCAAGAAAAATGTACAGGGCATTGGTGAGGCCACACCCGGAGTATTGTGTGCAATTTTGGTGTCCTTATCTGAGGAAGGATGTTCTTGCTACGGAGGGAGTGCAGAGAAGGTTCACCAGGCCGGGGTGGCGGGAATGTCACATGAGGAGAGACTAAATCGGTTAGGAGCTTATTCATTGGAATTCAGAAGAGTGAGAGGGGATCTCATAGAAACTTACAAATTTCTAACAGGATGAAACAGGGTAGATTCAGAATTAATGTTCCCGATGGTGGGGCAGTACAGAACTAGAGGGTCATCGTTTGAGGATAAGGGGTGGTGAGGAGACATTTCTTCACTCAGAGAACGGTGAATCTGTAGAATTCACTGCCACAGAAAGTAGTTGAGGCCAAAATGTTGTGTAATTTTAAGAAGGAGATATAGCTCTTGGGACTGAAGGGTTCGAAGGATACGGGGTGGGGGGGGGGGAAGAGAAGAGGTGGGATCAGGGTATTGAACTTTGATGACCAGCCATGATCCTAATGAATGGCGGAGCAGGCTCGAAGGGACACCTCCTATTTTCTATGTTAACTCGTCTTCAATAAACAAGCAACATTTTCCAAGTCATGGCATCAGAGGTGGATGTAAGATTCTAACAGGATGAGGACATAATCCAATGCTTAGAGATATGTTTCCGAAAATAATACAAAATACAAGAAGGCATATTTAATAGAGTGGAGTAACATTGTTAAAGACTGCCACCAAAAACAAAACAGCAGAGGTAACAGGGAGCATGCAGCAAGCCAGGAGTTGGAGGAGCAGAGAGCAAGGTGGGACAGTGGAGAAGGTTAGAGTAGTGAGATCACTGGAGATCAAACAGGGATCGGAAGGTGAGGTGCAGGATTTTGATGTACCAAGGGAGTGTTGGCAAGGATTCGGATGAGTCGGGGCTCTGGAGGAAGATTGGAGGCAAGAGTGATGATGTCCTAGATGATGGGAGGAGCTGGAGAGGTTCGCGGGGAATGGCCTGTGGGGGAAGAGGGAGTGGATGACTCACGGTAACAAAGGCATGAATGAAGGGAACAGGGGTGAGGGAAGAGCACAGAAGTAGGAGGTGGTGATGGAGGATCAACCATGATCATACTGAACGGCAGAGCAGGCTCAAAAAGGGTTAAGTGGCTTACTCCTGCTCCGCGTTTCGTTGTTTCTAAGTGCTGCCAACAGAGGTGAAACAGGAGAGAGAGAAAAGAGACATTTCCGAAGGATCTTAGCAATGGGCAGTTTCAAATGCAGCTCAGTTCACACCTCTAGGTCAGAGATTTACCTCAAACACGGTCTTTGCTGCATACCCTTGCACATCATCACGGTTAATAACGATCTGAATGACTCTGTACCATACTTCCTCACTGACGTAGTCCCCTGCAATACGGATGAGGTTGAGGATTGTGTCCACGTACCATGTGTAATCCACTGCGTACTTCTCTGCTAGAATGGCCACCTTCAGAACCTAACATGGATTTAATAACAAGGGAAAAAAGGATTACTGGAACAGACTTTCAGAAAATGCTGCACTCGTCTCCCTGGTTCGATGAATATTTGGGATAAACAGAAGCCAAGCACAAATGAACAAGGAACAGAGAATGCAAATCGCACCTCCCGCCCCAGGTCGGTGCGTGGGTCAATACCACTCTGGCACAGCCAATGGTCACTTGATCAGCGTCCCTGCCACTTAAAAGTGCACAGCCTTCAACCCCCGTGGTGCCTGTATGTACCGGGAGACTGCAGCAAATCGCATGCTTTCCCATCAGTCTTCCAGTTTCTTTCCTCCTTACATGCCAGCTGGCCCGGTGGGCAGGCGCCTCCAGTTAAACAAGCCCAAATACGAGAATTCCTGGACACCGTGCACAGCCTGGCCACGCTGCACAGTAGCGAACAAACAGATGAGACTCATTCCTCAGAATACACTTGCAGCTTGGCATTAAACAAAAAGGAGGGAAGCAAGTCAGACGTTCCTGAGGAAACGTCGAGCCACTTAAAACACAACAAGTTATTTTCCGCAATTGGAAGCTCAGTATTGAGCTCAAGGGAGGAGATAAAGGAGGGATTCCAAGGGGTTGGGGTTGTGGCCGCTCCGTGTAAAGATGGAGCAACACCTTTTTACAGTTGTCAACCCACAACTTGCATTGATAATAATAATCTTTTAATCTTTATTGTCACAAGTAGGCAATGAAGTTACTGTGAAAAGCCCCTAGTCGCCACATTCCGACGCCTGTTCGGGTACACCAAGGGGGAATTTAGAATGTCCAATTCACCTAACAAACATGCCTTTCGGGACATGTGGGAGGAAACCGGAGCACCCGGAGGAAACCCACGCAGACACGGGGAGAACGTGCAGACTCCGCACAGACAGTAACCCAAGCCGGGAATCAAACGAAGCACTGGAGCACCTGTAACGTAGTAAAGGATCCACAAAAGGTGCTTCAGAGGAGCGTTACCAGACAAATTTGGTAATCAAAGAAGGGGAGATCAGGTCAGTTGACCTAAAACTCATTCAATGTTAAGTTGATGAAGTTTGTTTCTCCCTTTGCTCCTGTGCCCTATTTTGATAGGTTGTGGGGAGAATTACTAAATACACTTGCAACCTAGGAGGAGGAGGATTAATTTAATTTATTGTTGAGTTCTTTTGCTTGCATGCACATTTGTTTTAGATTAGAAAACCGAATGAAAGGAAAACTCACAATCTCTTCACGAATGGAATAATCAGCTGTTTCCAAGTAGCTTAACATCTCGGCCACTATCTGTGGTGCGTTGGTTCGGTCGCACATGGCATACAGGAGGTCAGCAGCTCGTTGGCGAACACTCACATCCCTCTCCGTCTATTCAAGAAAGGATACACACACACACACACAGGATAAGCAACCAAATGCACTGCATTGTCAAACCTACCAGAGGATCAACCGACCTGAGAAAGTGAAGCTCTGAATAAGATCGCTGAACGAGAAGGCGGCAAAAAGGCAACAAATGACTATTCCACCGTCCAGCGCTGAAGCAAAAGAGCATTCATTCACATCTGTGCAGTGTGAGCATTGACATCAAGTGGAAAAGAGATTACAAATCCCTTCTTTCATTAGTGTTATGGCTCCATGAGGGCCGTGAATTCTCCCAATGCCATGTCCTAGAGTACGCTTCTTCATTTTTGCAGAAGCTTGGGGGGGGGGGGGGGGGGGCTTGACTGCTATTCAACCATGCGAGGCCCGGCAGCCGCATTTCACCCCACTCACGGGCGCATTGGGCGAAAGATCGCCAAATGGTGGCGACATGCAGATACCATGACTGGCTGCTCTCTCTCTTAATCCAGAAGCAAAAAGTCAACCGTTTACCTTCAGTGCATTGATGACTGTTTCGATGTGGGTTTTGACAGCCTCGTGCGAGAATTCCGATCCCGCCAGCAGACACATGCTTTCCAGAGCCAGGTATCGCAGGTTAGTCTCACGGTGCTGCAGGAACTGGCCCAGTTGGTTGCATGCACGCACCAACAGATTTGGCTCGCTGCCGGAACGTTAAACAGGCGTGGATATTTTTAAGAAAAAGAAGAAAATATGTTTTAGTGTTTGTGTGCGCGCATGCACAATATTTATATTTTAATGACAAGCCTTCCTTTCCAGTCCCCACTGTGACAAACTAGCTCAGCACCCACGGCAATGAAGCTGGCTCCTGACAAGTCAACTTGTCAGTGAATCAGAAAGTGCCAGTGCCGTACTCAGGGCAATAGACAAGACATTTGCAGGTCTCGTGACAACGGGGGTGAAAAGAATGGGCAAGAAATCTATTTTTGGCCCTCTGGCAGTTACGAGGCTGCACACGAGTAATTCTACTCCCCATGCTCACTTCTGCACAGCTACTCCCACTTTGACACCCCTCAAATCAAGAGGTGCAGGGAAGACTTCAAACCATCTGCAAAATGGTGTCTCTGGAGGTCAGACGTCACTCCCCTGCCCACCCATCTCCTGAACTTCCCCAACTCTTTCTGAGGTTAGTTGCAAGGGTGCCCCAACGAGCTCTGTACAAGCCCAGAAAGCGCAGGCATTGGGGGGGGTGGGGGGGGGGGCTATTTGACGGGTGTGCAAAGCCAAACCTACTAAGCCAGTGCACAAGCTGCATTATTTGCATTGCACTTAAGTCACATGTGGGTGTCATGTCACATACCTGTCATAATGTATAATAAGGCTGATTGCTTCAAAAAGGATTGCATTCTTAGCGTTGGAGTGTTGTACCTTCTTGGATTTAGGTGGCTCCTGAGCCTTATTCAGGATAGTCTCCATACATTCAATCAGGCGACCCTTCACAGCAGTGTCCTCTGCATGGGATGAAACAGAATGAGTGGCCCTCATGAGCCCAGTGTGTCTACACCAATTCGAGTATCCTTCCTGACTGGTTGAGATCAGCTAATAGGAGCCAAGTAATTAAACAGGTCTCTTCTGATCTCAGCTTGGCTCTGCATGCATTAGAATCTAGATATCATTGCGTCTGGGCAGAGGGATCTGGGAGTCTTTGTTCATGAATCGCAGAAAGTCGGTATGCAGGTACAGCATGTAATTAAAAAGGCAAATGGAATGTTAGCTTTTATTGCAAAAGGACTGGAGTATAAAAGGAGAGATTGTATAGGTTGTTGGCAAGATCCTATCTGGAGTACTGTGTCCAGTTTTGGTCTCGTAATTTGAGGAAGGATGTGGTGGCACCGGAGGATGTTCAGAGGAGGTTCACCAGATTGATTCCGGGGATGAAAGGGTTGACTTGGAGGAGAGATTAAACAGTTTGGGTTTATACTCGCTGGAGTTTAGAAGGTTGAGAGGGGATCTGATCGAGGTGTATAAAATACTAAAAGGGATTGATAAAGTAAACAAAGACCAAATGTTCCTCCTTGTGGGGCAATCGGGAACGAGAGGTCACAGATATAGGTTGAGAGGCGGTCGATTTAGAACTGAAATGAGGAGGAACTACGTCTCGCAGAGGGTGGTGAATTTGTGGGACTCGTTGCCCCCACAGTGCGGTGGAATCGGAGTCATTAAATGGGTTAAAGGGATATGGGGAACAGACAGGGAGGTGGATTTGAGACCAGGAAGAGATCAGCCATGATCCGGTTGAATGACAGAGCAGGCTCGAGGGGCTGAATTGGCGACTTCTACTCCTAATTTCTATATTCCTACCATTCACATTGACCTATGTATATTCATTATAAATCTTGCATAGCGTGTGCCCCCGGTCTACACACCTTCGGTTTAAGGTTTTCAGTCCTGTTTGTCTTGATATTTGCCATTGCAAATTTCTATGTCAACATTTCCCATTCTATTTTGCTTTGTCAATCGTCACATTGTAATGGTATGCTCTAATCCTTTAAGATAGTTCCATATGGCAGGTTTCTGGAGCCTCTTGCAACTTCACTGACATATGATATTTAACAATTATAGAGCAGTACTAACGAGCAATTCCGTAAGTAATACAGTAGCGGCCAACTGACTATTCAGTCGCAACAATAGGCGGATGCAGTCATAACAATAGGCGGATGCAGTCATAAGCCTTACCAGGTGGAGGATAGCACTGCAGGAGTCGTAGCAGCTTGACAGAAAGCCAGGGGGCTGGAACAAAGTAATACGTGTAATCCTGCAGATCAGTGGAGGCAGACGATACAATCTGCAACAGGCATGAAAGAAGAATCAAACATTTGGTCATACTTCTCAGTGACGTCAGGAGGCTTGCCACGACACACACATTTACCGGCACACATCTAGATTTTGATGAGAATCTTGCCCTCCAAGGAGAGGAAGGTTAGTTCAGGGCAACGGAATACTTTCCATCTTGGGCGTCCACCTGTATCAAGCATGCCCAGATTAGTTACAACACGGAGCAAACACAGGAAATGCTCAGCAAGTCAGGTCGCATCAGCAGAGAGAGTGAGTTAACATTCCAGGTCACTGAATGGTTAATTCTGTCTCCGTCCAAAAATTGCTGTTTGATCTGCTTGGCAACGTTCTTACTCAGCTGTATGGCCAATCAGCAATCTGAAAGCTGTCCCCTTCAAGTTACTGTGCGTGTGCAGCCAGGTAAGAAATTTAGGGCCCCCACAGACTTCGGTTAGGCGCTACAAATATATTTCAGGGGTGCAGTACTGCAGAGTGCTTCCAGCATTTTGTTTTTATTTTAGATATGCAGTATTCACGGCGTTTGGCTTTTCTATCAGTCACAATGCAGGCTTGCTATAAAGCAAGGCCCCTTTTCTTCTGCCCCAACAGCATGTCTCAGATCAAATTTCAGAACAGGACTTCGTATTGTGTGAGTAGAACCGATTTTCCAAGCCAGCAGCAGGCATCCTGCAGCCTCAGGGAGATTGCCAACTACTTAAGAGGTTTGGTGCAATTTTCCACTGATGGCTAATGAACACGATGAATTGGATTACAACTGTCCAAATCTCACATTCACGCAGAATGCAAGTCTCCACGCCTGCCCGGGAAGACCCTCAGAGTTTGGGATGGATTTGAAATCAATGGCCATTGGTGAAAGATCAGTGTCCAAGCCACCACATCATCCGATTTCAAATCGTTAATCACCAAACCCTCATCCAACTGCATTCAACATTCTTTGATTGATCAGATGGCAGAGAGATCGCCATCCATCTTTCCAACAAGTACTCGATGAAAAGGTAAACGTGTAAATGAGTAACTTGCTCTCCAACTGCTACGTTGCTTGTGGAGAGAGGGAGGAACCATCCTCCCACCCGGTATTTTGGTCTTCTGGAACAGCAGAAGCTCCTCCTATGCAAAATGGAACATGCACCCTACCACATCATTGAACAGCATAGCACACTACATCACCCCCAACCCATACTCAAGTTCCTTTCACTGAGATACACGCAAGAAGTCTAGTGCGGGCTATTGATTTTGTGGTGTACGGTGTTGGTTCAGAATGCAGGATTACAGCTGAGCTCAATACCCTCGTCACGGATAGGGATCAGGAGAAAGGGTGCTGGCTGAATTTCCTCACCAGCACTGAAGACAACTACAGCATTTTGACTACGATGCCAGTGAAGAGCTTCTGACCTTTCGGACTCAGTGCTACATTTGGCAGAACTTTTATCTGCCAGGACCTGGAGAGATGAATGGCGGTAAGAGCGCCTCATCTGCCACATTCACTCAGAACAGAAAAACATGTCAACACGCAGAAACGCAGCAAACCTACTGTTTGGCAGCGATCAATCGAGTACGCAAGACTATGGACAAGCTTCGGTGCTAAAATTCCGAGTGTGTGCACGCGCCCACTTACCCGACTAAGTCTGGAAACAGCCAATGAAACACAGGTCTTGAACTCATCAGGGTTCTTCTTGCTCAGGCAAGTGATGAGACTGGTAGCAGCCGTCACAACCCCCTGCAACAAAACAGGAGAAGTGTGAAGCAGGTTTACTGTACACAGATGCTCCAAGATCACATGTATTTTCCTCAAGTTAAACAATCACATGAGCTGCAGATGCAGTGTCACAAATCTGGCTACCCAAAAACCGAACAGATTCATAAGCCGCCATGCATAAATATTAATCCTCATTAAAATAACACCAGTTTTTCGATTAGGTGCTGAATCCGCACGGACTAATAATGATTGGCTTGGTGCGCCAGTCTTTCCCCATGCTCAGAGTGGCCCCTTGATCCTGCTTAACCCAACCTGGACTGCCCCACCCGAAACCCGGCGAGATTTGAAATCCAGCACAGACTTGGTCCCCAGATTGCCGGTTTTGAGACACTGCCCGCAATAGGCTTTGGTGTCGTGCAATAGCCATCTCGTGACAATCACCATCGCACATTGATCATACCACCAGTGGTAGGCCAGTAAACCTTTAGCACTTTGTCCCTGATGTCCCAGACAACAGTTTCCCTCAATTGACATTTTAAAATTAATTGAGCAGTCGAGTTATTGCTGCTTGCGGGATCTTGATGTCGGCAACATGTCCAATATACCTGCTAATAAAACAATGGCTGCACTTCATTGAAATATATGGAGGTGTTTGAAAGGTACTACATGAACGCAGGTTCTTCGGTCTGTCAGCATCCTCTCAATACCTACAAATCGTGCAGCTGAGAGCTTTACCAAGCTCAATTGGACGGTGCTTGGAATATCGTGCTTTGCTGAAATCCGAGTGACAATCCAATTAATTTCTTACAAAAAGGCCACTTTCTACATGCGATTGCAAGCACTGGCAAATATGCGTTATGGCCCTCACAACCTCATCCAATCTGAGCATTAGCCAATTCCAAGAATTCATGCTTTCGGAAGTAATGACCCCAGGGGGGGGAAGAGAGAGGACAGAGGGAGAGAGAGAGAGAGAGAGAAAAGAAGAAGAGATCCTCATTTGATTTGATTTCACCCCTCCATTGCCAAGACTATTGAAACCAATTGTAGTTGGTGACTGAAAACGATCGAGCCTGAATTTTGGGCCTCTCTTCAGAATAGATCTGTTCTACACTGGGATTTATCAAAATGACCCAAGTTTTTTTAAAAAGCGAACGGGTAATATATTTATTTACCAGGTGTTGATCATTTAGTAGATGGACCACTCGAGATGTCCACTCTCCCATGGGTACCAGGTCTGGGGAAGTCTTGTAGAGGCGCAGCAGACATAAGGCAGCACTCTGTTTCACACTGTCCATAGTATCACTGTCAACACAACACCAGCAAGAAGTTCAAATCAAGAAAGGAATCTGGGTTTGAAACCACTCAATACACAGAGGGAGAAAGGAGGTAAAGGTTTCAAATTTCAATTTTAAAATGGGTTCATCAGGTTGAAGTATTTAGATGTTGAACATGGAATACTTTTCATTTGGGAAGGCAAGGTCAGCATCAAGCACATTTGAGTCAAAGTTCCCTCTACACTCCCAGAGCAGGTACAACATGGGTTAGATACAGTAGCCCATCACCCTCATATTGTATCCCCAACATCAGAAGAACAGTACTACACAAGAGTGTGGCATTTTTTTCATTTCTCATACAAACCACCTCCTCGAGCAAGAAGGACAATTATTGTACAATTCAGGTAAACAGTGCCCAGAATTTTTCTGAAGCAGTCTATGTCCAAATGCAGCAAGACCCGGACAATATCCAGGCTTGAGCTGACAAGTGGCAAGTTACAAAGTGCTAGGCAATGACCACCTTCGATAACAGAGAATTTGGCCATCGCCCATGACATTCAACAGTATTACCATCGCTGGATCCCCTACTATCAACATCCTGGGTGTTATCATTGAACAGAAACTGAACTGGGCCGGCCATATGCTCTGGCTACAGGAGCCAGTCGGAGGCTGGGAATTCTACAGCAATTAATTCACTTCCTGACTCCCCAAAGTCTGACCACAACCTACAAGGCCCAAGTCAGGAGTGTGATGGAATACTCTCCACTTGCCTGAGCAAGTGCAGCTCCAATAACACTCAAGAAGCTCAACACCATCCAGGACAAAGCAGCTCCGCTTGATTGGTGGCAACCCATCCACAAACATTCATTCCCTCCACCAAAGACGCGCAGTGGCAGCTAAGTGTACCATCTACAAGATACACCGCAGGAACCCACACAAGGCTCCTTTGACAACATCTGACAAATCCATGACTGCTACCATCTAGAACAGGCATTGTCAAACTCGGGGGCGCGACCTGCGGGTGGGTTGCGGAGCCTTTCATCGCGGCGCTCACGATCGCGCAAATCTGCGCGCAACAGCCGGCTGTTAAAAACGACGGCTGCAAGCGGCCTTCAAAATCGCCGCGAACATGTAAAAAAAAATGCAGACGCACTGCGCATGCGTGCCAGATCATCCGCGTGCATGTGCAAAACTATGCACATGTGCGCCGATGATCGGGCGCGCTTGCGCAGTGCGCCCGCTTTTTTTTTTTAACGGTCGCAGCTTTTCGTTTTATAAGTTCGGGGTTTTTAAAATTCATTTTATTCATTTATTTTATTCATTTAATTTTTATTTTTTTTCATTTATTTTATTCTTTTTTTTTTTTACAAGGTTGGGGGGTGGGGGGGTTTATTTGATAAGATTTTAACCGAAACAAAATGCAGAACTTTGGACAGATGGAGACTCCATACTTTCCGACACCAGAAGGCTTCACCTTCATCCAACAGGTTCCCATTGGAGGAGCGTGTAGGAGGGCCAAAGGGACCCAAAACCATTTCCTCCATTTCTGTCAGCAGCAAACAAGATAAGAGAAAATGGTGGGTCGCTCAGATCGGCCGGCGCGGGTCCCGAAGGTTGGCCAGTTGGTAAAAATGGGTCCCCAGAAAAAAAGTTTGAAGAACACTGATCTAGAAGGGCATCCTGGAACTCCCTCCCTATCAGCACTGGGGGTGCACCTACACCACAAGGACTGCAGCAGTTCAAGGAAGAAGCTCACCACCACACTCTCAAAGGCCATTAAGGATGGGCAATAAATACTGGCCTACCCACTGAAGTCCACATCCCTCAAATGAAAAAAAAAACCCTGCTGCTCACAGCACTTTCTATGGAACTGTCAATTGTTGAGAGAAAACGTTCAACACAAATAAGTGCCAACTACAGACAGCTATTGCACGAAGATTACTTACCCAGCCACCAGAATTTTAGGGATTTCAGAAGCAAATGCCTCTGCCATTTCCCTGCTGCCAACGTTTGCAATGCAGTGCAGAGCGAGACACATGAAGATGGGGTTGCGGCTGGCCAGGTCGTTCTTAATGGCATTGTTAATCAGGCGGATAAGCTCGCTGTTGGAGTTCACCAGCACAGAGATGAAAAGGTAACCCTGAGAACACAGAAGACATACCTGAATTAGGACTTCTAAAAGATGCCGTGGCATAATTGTGACCGTGGGACTCTCAGCAGAATTGACACTCAACATATCTAACCAATGCAGAGCTGCAAAACGTTAGCCACAGCGGTACAAAGCAATTCGGAGGAAATTACAATCAACCCATAGAGCTCAGATCAGACATCATCTTGATTATACAGTGGTTCTGGTCACCGAGGCACAAGAGAGGTATTCAAGTAACAGAGGCAGTGTAAAGAAAGGCCCAGAGCCTGCACCTGTATCAATGGCCTGAGCTACAAAGTACAACTTAGACACCAAGATTTTTCCAGACAGTTAAACTTAAAAGATCACCAATACTGGGGACCTGTGCCCAAACGAGGGAGAACGGTCCTGGTTAATGGTCAAGAAATGGCCTGACAGAGTCAGTCACACTCAGAGGATGTTAGACAAATTTTTAATCTAGAATGGAGTCAAAGGTTATGGGGGGGGGGGGGGGAAAGAGAAGGAAAGTATAGCAGACTCGATGGACCAAATGGCCTCCTTCTGCACTGTTAATTCTATGATTCTATCCCTGCTGCTAATGTTATGTTATGAATAAGGGTATAATTGCTATGCAAATCTGGAATGTATCAAGAGAGAATGGGAAAGTCAACGCAGGGCCAAATAGCAAAAGATAAATGCAAGAACATAGACAATGATAGACAGGAAAAGATCCTCCGCTCCATCCAGCCTAGTCGATATGATTTTGATCAGAATACATCCAATCTGTACCTCACCCAAAACCAGGAAGCTTGGAGAGCAGAGATGTATACCCTGGAATCATTGGAGAATGCAGTTCTCCCTTCTGAAAATGAAAAATGAAATGAAAATCGCTTATTGTCACAAGCAGGCTTCAAATGAAGTTACTGTGAAAAGCCCTAGTCGCCACATTCCGGTGCCTGTTCGGGGAGGCTGGTACGGGAATTGAACCGTGCTGCTGGCCTGCCTTGGTCTGCTTTAAAAGCCAGCTCTTTAGCTCTGTGCTAACCCAACCCCTATCAATACAATCATTCTGTCCTGATCAATACAAATCCCTCAAGCAACAACACTGAAATAGAGTGGGGTGACACGGGGGTGAGGGGGGGGGCGTAGTTAGCACTGCTGTATCACAGCAGTAGGCACTCCGGTTCAATTCCGGTGACTGTGGAGTTTGCACCTTCTCCCTGCGTCTGCGTGGGTTTCCTCTGGGTGCTCCGGTTTCCTCCCACAGTGCAAAGAAGTGCAGGTTAGGTACATTGGCTGCGCTAAATTGCTCATCGAGTGGGGTTACAGGAATAGGGCAAGGGATTAGGCCGAGGTAGGGTAGTCTTTTAAAGGGTCGGTGCAGATTCGATGGGCTGAATGGTTTCCTTCTGCACTGTAGGGAAAGTGTGGGTCTAGATAACCTTGTCATCAGCCCATTGCTATTTGTGGGAGCTTGTTGTGTAGAAACTGTTGGCCAGCTTTCCTTGCATTATAACATATACTTCATTGGCTGGGAAGCGCTTTGGGAATTCCAAAGGTACTTTAGGAATGCAGTTCTGGAGCAGCAAGGTGTCGCAGTGGTTAGCCTACGGCGCCGAGGACCCGGGCTCAATCCCAGCTCTGGGACACTGTCCATGTGGAATTTGCACATTCTCCCAGTGTCTGCGTGGGTCTCACCCCCACAACCCAAAGATGTGCAGGATAGGTGGATTGGCCACGCTAAATTGCCCCTTAATTGGAAAAAATAATTGGGTACTCTAAATTTATTTTAAAATAATAGTAATAATAATAATAATAATAATAATAATAATAATAATAATAATCGCTTATTGTCACAAGAAGGTTTCAATTAAGTTACTGTGAAAAGCCCCTAGTCGCCACATTCCGGCGCCTGTTCTGGGAGGCCGGTACGGGAATTTAACCCGCGCTGCTGGCATTGTTCTGCATTGCAAGCCAGCTATTTAGCCCACCGTGCTAAACCAGGAATGCAGTTCTGGGCAGCACGGTGGCGCAGTGGTTAGCACTGCTGCCTCACGGCGCCGAGGTCCCAGGTTCGATCCCGATCCTGGATCACTGTCCGTGTGGAGTTTGCACATTCTCCCCATGTCTGCGTGGGTCTCCCACCCCCCACAACCCAAAGATTAAAAAAAATAAATTTAGAGTTCCCACGCTAAATTGCCCCTTAATTGGTAAAAAACTAACTGGGTACCCTAAAAAAATTTTTTTTTAGTTCTTTCTTTCTCTGGAAAGTCAACATGCAAGGCTTGACTTCAGTGCCCTCCGTGGTTGAAGGACTGATTGGTTCTTGGCTGTCGTAAATTCAGACATTAAGGAATGGCTACTTTGGTGATGCAACCACCCAACAAGTTTGAAAGAACATTGCTAATCAGAAGTCTTGCTCAAAGCAGCCTCCGGTTTCCTGCCTATCAGCGAATCTGATGCAAGTAGGTTTTTCAAGAGGAACCAATTTGATCTAATCAGGAGATGTTTTCTGAGGTTCCACCAATGCCATCAGCAAAACCTGCTGCCACAACCCCACCCACCCTGCCAGGTTCGATCGAGCGGGCATACTCACAATCTGTTTCTCCGTGTACTTATTGGAACTGAGCAGGTTGACCGCCTCCATGTGGCCAAAGTCAATGTCATGGCCGAGCAGGAAGATGAAGAGCAGCTTGCAGACATACTTCTTCTTGCTGTAACCATCCAGGGCTTTGTCCCCTGCAGTGAGGTTAAACAAAAATCTCAAATTACTCCGCATTCATAGGGTTTGTCAGATGTTGGGAGTCGCTCATCACTCACTTCAGAACCAGGTTAGAATCTCCTGGGTGATCTCCTTCAACTCTGGGAACTTCAATGCAATGACTTTTTGTAATGGTTTCCCTTTAATGGTCCAAGTCAGAGCCGGGGAGGAAAAAATAATCAGCCTGGGTTCCTGCTCTGATCTCTACGTAGTTACCTCTTCAAAAACATGTATGTGCGGCAGTCTGGTGAAAATAGGAGGCAATTGAGGAAGTGGCGATAATGTCACTGGACTATTAATCCAGTGCTCTGGGTTCAAATCCCACCGCGGCAGCTGGTAGAATTTGAATACAGTTAATTACAGCTGCAATGTAACGCTAATCTCAGTAATGGTGACCAAAATTGTCATCAAACCCTATCAGGCTGACTAGCCTTCTTTAGGGGCGGAAATCTGTCGTCTTTACCCGGTCTGGCCGACATGCCACTCCAGACCCACAGCAACGTGGTCGACTCTCAACCGCCCTTCGAAATGGGCGTGTCACTCAGTTCAAGGGCAATTAGGGATGAGCAACTAGGGACGAGCAACACATGATGCCCAGCGACGCCCACATCCCATGAAAGAATAAATAAAAAACAGGATTGGACTCGTTTGTGAGGCTGTGCAGTCGGATAACGTCCCAACTTTAGTTACGTGGCTGCGCAGATAATCAATTAGATGGGTCCATAAAGGGCCTCCGGTACATACGAACTTGTGACGTTATACTGGTGTGGTTAAGAGAAGGGTTCTGCAAATTATTTCTAAACATTCCTCCCCTTGATCACCCCCCTCCTCGTTCTAGTACCAAGCTGAGGCTCCAGATGCACTGCTGGCTTGCGTGCATTTCTCTGTTTAGAGTGAAGAGAAGGTGGAACAATCTGCTGACTCATCACAGGAAGAGGAAGACATGTTGAGAGAAATTGTTCTGGCTTTCAGTCCTGTGTGTTGTCTGTATTTTGACTGAAGGAGCTTTTGTGGCGGGGGGGGGGGGAGAGAAGAATAAGTGGAAAATAATAATCATGCTGATTTACTGTGTTTGAAGGAGGCTGGCAGTCGCACAGTGACTGTAGAATTGCAGCAGTTCTGTGCAAACCATCAGTGCAGCGGCCAGGTTTGCAAAAGTTCCCCATCTCAATGTCTGAAACCATTTGTTTCCCAATTTGGTTTCCTGCTAACCAAAACTTGCATTACACCGAAATCCATTCTCGCTGCTTGGACAGCGGTGGGAGGAGTAAGGAATGCAGAACAAAAACACACGCTCAAGCAACCTCCCTCTGTGCTGTAACGACTTGATGACTAAAAACCCAATCTTATTAATGCAATTGAGGTTTTCCTAGTTCTCCTGATGACAGTAATTGGTGCTCCAAAACATCCCCAAGGTGAAAGCAGCCTCTTTCCAACCTTGGACATTCTCCACTGACAGATCATTCCAGCTCAGGGTGTCTTGCATTCAAAGCCCATGAAAATACATTTTTCAACAGAGATCACTAGACAGGAACTAGCTTCTGGAAACCTGACCCATTTCTTTTCTCCCTTTCCCTAGGGACTCAGACAAATGTTATCTCTACAACTGTTAACCTGCCAGAGATCAGACGAGTGGTGCTAGACAGGTGACTCTTTATCTTTATTCTTTATCCCTAGAATGAAGAGCTTGTCGGATGAGGAACAGTTGAGTACTCTGGGCCTGTACTCGTTGGGAGTTTCGAAGAATGAGGGGTGGGGGGATCTTATTGATACTTACATGTAACTGAGAGGCCTGGATAGAGTGAACGTGGAGAGGATGTTTCCATTTGTAGGAAAAGCTAGAAGCAGAGGACACAATCTCGGATTAAAGGGACGATCCTTTAAAACAGAGATGAGGAGGAATTGTTTCAGCCAGAGGGTGGTGAATCTGTGGAACTCTTTGCCGCAGAAGGCTGTGGAGGCCAATCATTGAGTGTCTTTAAGACAGAGATAGATAGGTTCTTGATTAATAAGGGGATCAGGGGTTATGGGGAGAAGGCAGGAGAATGGGGATGAGAAAATATCAACCATGGCAGTGGGTTAGCACTGCAGCCTCATGGCGCTAAGGTCCCAGGTTCGATCCCGGCTCTGGGTCACTGTCCGTGTGGAGTTTGCACATTCTCTCCGTGAATGCGTGTGTTTCGCCCCCATAATCCAGAAGATGTGCAGGGTAGGTGGATTGGCCACACTAAATTGCCCCTTAATTGGAAAAAAATGAATTGGGTATTCTAATAAGAAAAAAAATATCAGCCATGATTGAATGGCAGAGCAGAAGTGATGGGCCGAGTGGCCTAATTCTGCCCCTATACCTTATGGTCTTGTAACATTGAGAGGGGCTTACGCTCCCGCTCTGTCACACCACCCAGCCCAGGTCAAACACCCGGCTCCCCAGATCCAACCAACCCAATGACTGAGATGATGGAGCAATGGACGTCAGAGAGTGATGATGGCAGAGAAGATTGAGACGCGATGAGATTGCTGCTTTTAAGGAGTCAAAAAGGGTAGATGATGCTAGCCACAACACAAGCTCTTTCATCTTGTTCAGAGCAGTGGAACCAGCCTGCACTGGAGAGAAACTTAAAACAATATTTGAGTGAGCGAGTGGTCAACATATGGAGTAGGTTCTCCAGGGAGATGATGTGAGCAGTTAATGCTGATTCATTCAAATGCATGCAAGATAGATTCGTCACAAAGTGAAGTTTTGGAATCCAGTCTTTTGAGGAATTTGAGACATGGCATGGGGGGCCCTGTCTGTACAGAAGAGGGGAGGGGGAGAAGAGAGGAAGGGCAATAGTAATAGGGGATTGTATAGTCAGGGGAACAGATAGGCACTACTGTGGCCACCGTGACTCCAGGATGGTGTGTTGCCTCCCTGGTACCAGGGTCCAGAATGAATGGCTGCAGGGCACCGTGAATGGGGAGAGTGATACGGCAGAGGTCATGGTACGTGCTTGTACCAATGACATAGGTAGAAAGAGGGATGAGCTGCTTTGTGGGGGGGGGGGGGGGGGGGGGGGAGGATGGACATGGCTATTTGTGGGTTTTTTGTGCTTGTTGGATCTCTTTGTTTAAAAGTGTTAAAATTATAAATGTCTTAATAAAATATTTTCTAAAAAAAAAGAAAGAGGGATGAGGTTTTCCATCAAGAATTCAGAGTGTTGGGCAGTGGACTAAAAATCAGGACCTCTTGGGTTGTAAATCTCTGGATTACTTCCAGTGCCATGTGCTAGCGAGCACAGAAATAGGAGAATATGAGAATAGCGCTGATGAATGCATGGCTTAAGTTAGTACAGGAGGGAGAGTTTTAGATTCCTGGATCATTGGGACCGTTTCTGGGAAGGTAGGACCTGTACAAGCTGGACAGTCTACATCTGAACCAGAGTGGGACTAACATCCTTGCTGCCAGGTTTGCTAGTGCTGTTGGCAGGAGTTTAAACTAATTCAGCAGCGGGGAGGGGCATAGACTATTAGCAGAATAGGGACACAGCACACAATACAGTAAAGCTTTCAAGTCAGAGGGAACACAGCTGTATTAAGTTCCAAAGGAGTACGGCAAGGCTGGATGGCCTCGACTTTAATACCAGGGGTATTACAGGTAAAGCAGATCAGTTAAGGGCGAGGGTGGTCACATGGAATTGTGATATTGTTGCCATCACAGAGATGTGATTGAGGAAAGGGCGGGATTGGCAGTCCAACATCCCAGGATACAGAATATTCAGGCCAGCCAGGGGAGGTAAAAGAGGAGGAGGCATTGTGTATATGGTTAAGGAGACAGTAAGGAAAGATGATATCTTGGAGGGGGCACAAAATGAAGCTTTCTGGGCAGAGTTTAGGAATAAAAGAAGGGACAGTCACATTTCGAGGTTTTATTATAAACCCCCAGATAGTCAGCGGGAAATTGAGGAGCAAATATATGCGCAACTCACAGAGATGTGTAAAAATAACAATATTAGGTGATTCAACTTTCCTAACATTGATTAGGATAGTCATGGTGTTAAGGGCTTAGATGGAGTGGAGTTCTTAAAATGTACACAGGAGAACCTTTTAGCTCAATATGTACAGAGTGCAACAAGGGACGGCAAAGTGCTAAACCGAGTTCTGGGGAATGAAGCCGACAGGTGGTTAAAGGGGAGCATTTTAATAGTAGCAATCACAGCATAGTACAATTTAAGCTTGTTATCGACAAAGAAATAGACAAGTTGCAAAAGAAGATTTTGGTTTGGGGGAAGAGCGGATTTTAGAAAAATAAGGCAGAACCTGGCCAAGGCAGAAGGGGAAGAGCTACTTGTGGAGCAATGGGGATGACCCAAAAAGACAATGGGGAGGGTACAGGCCCAATATATTCCCTCTGGGGGGATAGATAGGAAGGAGTAACAAGCCTGGAGAACCATGGATGACCAGAGATATTCATGATTCGATGAGAAGGAAGAGAGGTTTTTAGCAAGTGTAAAGGGAGCAAATCAGCAGAGGCATTAGTGGAGTACAGAAAGTGCAGGATGTAGCTTAAGAAAGCAATTAGGAGAGCAAAGAGAAGATATGAGAAAGTTCTGGCTGGTAAAAGTAGGGAAAATCCCAGATACTCTATTAACGGCACAGTGATGAGCGGAGGTGGCAGTTGCTACCTCACAGCGTCAGGGACCCAGGTTCGATTCCAACCTCGGATGACTGTCTGTATGGAGTTTGTACGTTCTCCTCGTGTCTGCGTGGGCTTCCTCTGGTTTCCACCCACAGTCCAAATATGTGCAGATTAGGTGGATTGGCTGTGATAAATTGCCTCTTGGTGCCTAAAATGGAGAGGTGGGGATAGGGTTACGGCGTGGAGAAAGGGTTCTCTTTCAGAGGTCGGTACAAACTCAATGGGTCGAATGGCCTCCTTCTGCACTATAGGAATTCTATGAAGTAGATCAATGGGAAGAGGATAGCCAGGTAAAGAGTAGGGCCAATTAGGGACCAAGGGGCCAATTAGGGACCATGGGAGCAATTTGTGGGTGGAGCCAGAGGACATCGGTAGGATGTTGAACAAATACTTCACATGCGTCTTCATCCGAGAGAATAAGGATGGAACTCAGGGAGAGAGACTGGAGGTTCTTCAGCATATTGACACAGGAGTGACGAGATATTGGAGGTGTTGGTAGGCTTAAAATTGGATAAATCTCCAGGTCCGGATGAAATGTGCGCCAGGCTACTGTGGGAGTTGATAGAGATTGCCGGACCTCTGACCCAAGTCTTTGATTCCTCTCTGGCCACAGGGGAGGTGCCAGAGGACTGGAGAATAGCTAATGCGGTCCCACTAGTTAACAAAGGTCGCAGACAAAGCCACGGAACAACATATCAGTGAGTCTCATGTCAGTGGTAGGCAAACTATTGGAGAAAATTCTGAAGAGAATCTATTTCCACTTGGAGAGGCAAGGTTGATCAGGGATAATCAGCAAGGCTTTGTCAGAGGGAGGTCATGCCTAACAAATTTGATTACATTTTTTGAGCATGTGGCCAGGTGCGTATAGGAGGGTAGTGCAGTTGATGTTATTTATATGGATTTCAGCAAAGTCTTTGACAAGGTCCCATATGGGAGACTTATAAAGGCAAATGCACATGGGATACGGGTAACTTGAGAAGATGGATTCAAAATTGGCTTAGCTGTAGGAGACAGAGGGTGATGACAGACGGCTACTTTAGTGACTGGAAAAGTGTCCAGTGGCGCACTACAGGGATCTGTGCTGGGTCCCCTATTGTTTGTCATTTATATAAACAACAAAGGTGACTATGTGGGGGTAGGATCAGTAAGTTTGCGGATGACGCAAAGATTGGCCGGGTGGCTAACAGTGAGGTTGAGTGTCTTGGGTTACAGGAAGATATGGGATGGTCAAATGGGCAGAAAAGTGGCAGATGGCATTTGATCCTGAAAAGTGTGAAGTGATACACTTTGGAAGGAGAAATTTGACAAGAAAGTATTCAAAGAACGGCCTGACACTGGGAAGTCCAGAGGAACAAAGGGACTATGGCGTGTTTGTCCATAGATCTCTGAAGGCAGAAGGCCAGGTTAATAGGGTGGTGAAAAAGGCATATGGGACATTCGCCATTATCGATCGAGGCAAAGATTACAAAAGCAGGGAGGTCATGTTGGAGTTGGACAGAACTTTGGTGAGGCCACAGCTGGAGCAGTGTGTGCAGTTCTGGTCGCCACATTATAAGAAGGATGGGATTGCACTGGAGCGGGTGCAGAGGCGATTCACCAGGATGTTGCCTGGGATGGAACATTTACGTTATCAAGAGTGGTTTGGACATGCTTGGGTTGTTTTTGCTGGAGCAGAGAAAACCGAGGGGCGACCTGATCAACAACAATAATCTTAATTAGTGTCACAAGTAGTCTTACATTAACACTGCAATGAAGTTACTGTGAAAATTCCCTAGTCGCCACACTCCGGCGCCTGTTCTGGTACACTGAGGGAGAATTCAGAATGTCCAATTCACCTAACAAGCACGTCTTTTGGGACTTGTGGGAAGAAACTGGAGCACCCGGAGGAAAGCCACGCAGACACGGGGAGAACATGCAGACTCCGCACAGACAGTGACCCAAGCCGGGAATCGAACCCGGGTCCCTGGCGCTGTGAAGCAACAGTGCTAACCACTGTGCTACCGTGCTGCCCCAAGATGTACAAGGGTATGCATGGATAGGGTGGATTGGGAGCAGCTGTTCCCCTTAGTTGAAGGATCAGTCACGAGGGGACACAAGTTAAGGTGAAGGGTAGGTGGGTCGGGGAATGCGAGGAAAAACTTTTTACCCAGAGGGTGGTGACGGACTGGAACGCACTGTCTGCACTGCCTCACATCCTTTAAAAAGTACCTGGATGAACACTTGGCACGTCATAACATTCAGGGCTTTGGGCCAAGTGCTGGCAAATGGGATTCGGTAGGCAGGTCAGGTGTCGGTGCAGACCTGTATTACCCACCAGGATACGACAAGGCACAGAAAGCACAGAAAATGTATTTCTTTCATCAAGCAATTCCCGTGTTTAACTGAATGCAACCAAAACATGTTGGAAAAGCATGCCCAGGAAGAATACTAACTGCCATTGTGTCAGTGAGATGCTGGGTATGCAAACTGTGTCCCACACACTAGTGAACAGAAGTACCTGAAACATTTAATCCCTTGCATCTGTCCCCCATCTCCTGCAGATTACACTGCTTGGTAACTGACTGATCTCACAACTCCTAACAAAAAAGAGCCAGGAAACAAAATCGAACCAGTGGATTGAGCAATGCAGATATTGTTTTTGAAGCAGACAGGTTTAGGCATGGTAACTGGCAAGGTCATGGAGGAAGGAACAAAGCCTTTACACAAGCACAGCAAGAGAGTCAAGCTCTACACACACTAAATGCAGCAAAGTCATTCGGATTATGTTTTTTAAAGAAGCAATGTTAACACATTTCTGTACAGTCAAGAAGCAGGCCATTTTGTCCATCTGCTCTGTGCTATGTTTATGCTCCACGTGAGCCTAAACTATGGTATTTCACCGAACCATATCAACACACCCTTTTTCTATGTGTTAATCGAGCTCCCCTTTGAATATATTTACCTCAACTCCTCCTTGTGGTAATAAATTACACTCCAGGAAATAAACACAGCCCCATGTTATTTTTTCTGCCTCTTGATTCTTTGAACAATACTTCATTCCTTTTTTTAAAAAATAAAATAATTTAGCGTATCCAATTCATTTTTTCCAATTGAGGGGCAATTTAGTGCGGCCAATTCACCTACACTGCTCACCTTTTGGGTTGTGGGGACGAAACTCACACAAACACGGGGAGAATGTGCAAACTCCACGTGGACAGTGACCCAGAGCCAGGATCGAGCCTGGGACCTCGGCGCTGTGAGGCTGCAGGGCTAACCCACTGCGCCACCATGCTGCCCCTTGACAATTCATTCCTTACAGTCCCCGGGCATTGGTAAACTCTGCAAAGTCCTCCTCGTACCATACGGTGCGTCCCAATCAAGTGTACCATGTGAGTGTGTCAACCTGAACCACAAGGTAGCAAGGAGGTGCACAAACCTGGAGGGAGTTTCCCTCTCAGTCTCCAGTGCTTGAGTAGCAAATAGCTTCCCTCTATTAGCTCCCTGGTTGGTATAATTACAAACACTATAGGAAGAGGTGGCACAGTGGTTAGCACTGCAGCCTCACAGCACCAAGGACCAGGATTCGATTCCTACCTCGAGTCACTGCCTCTGCGGAGTTTGCACGTTCTCTCCGTGTCTGCGTGGGTTTCCTCCGGGTGCTCCGGTTTCCTCCCACAGCCCAAATATGTGCAGGTTGGGTGGATTGGCCATGCTTAATTGCCCCTGAGGGTGGGGTTACAGAGTGGGGGATTGGGCCTAGGTAGGGTGGTCTTTCGAAGTGTCGGTGCCGACTGGATGGGCCGCATGGCCTCTTTCTGCACTGTAGGGATTATGAGGGGGAAAAAGGCAGCAGGATACATTGGACTCAGGCTGCTAATACAGACTGGAGTCTTTTGTGATAGACAATCATTCACCCCAGTTCCAATGCCCATCAGGGCCTGCATGCTTTGAGAGAGTGAACCTGGGATCTACATTGCATTATGTTTTGTCAATGAAATGAAATGAAAATCACCTATTGTCACAAGTAGGCTTCAAATGAAGTTACTGTAAAAAGCCCCTAGTCGCCACATTCCGGCACCTGTTCGGGGAGGCTGGTACGGGAATCAAACCGTGCTGCTGGCCTGCCTTGGTCTGCTTTAAAAGCCAGCGATTTAGTCCAGTGTGCTAAACCAGCCCCTAGCTGCTTCTCTAGGAAGCTCAGTGGGTGTAGATCGTCAGTCCACCACCAAAATCCATTCCCGCCTTCCACCCCCCCTCCCAACCAGCAGAGAGAGAGGGTACACATACCTTTGAACTTCGATCGGATGTTTGCCAGCTCTTTGTTTATTCGTTTAATTTCTGCTTCTTTGCTTTTGCCTGAAAAACAAAGAGGGTATCAGGAAAGAGGAGAGGCTCGGGAGGTTGAAACAGTTCTCCTTCAAGCAGAGTGAAAAGCCTTTAAAACAGATGTTCAAATATCATAAAGGGCTAGTAGACAGGAAAAACTATTTGACCAGAAGGGTTGAAACTGAGAGCTCAGAAATTTAAGGTAACTGGCAAAGGAACCAGGTTGGGTTCCGCAGCAAATTCCAATTGGTAGTGCATGGCTGGAGAGGGTGCTGGAGGCAAATTGGGTAACGGGGCAGTAAATTTGAAATGGGAACTGGCTGTAAAGGGGCATGGGGAAAGAGCAGAGGAGTGGGACCAATGGAGAGCTCGGATAAGAACGGGCAGAGGCACAGTGGACCGATTGGCCTCATTCTTGC
>NC_092735.1:34303616-34429737 GCF_047496885.1 Scyliorhinus torazame
TGCATTGTCAGAGGTGGCATCTTTCAGATTAAGTGTTAAACTGAGGCCCTATCTGCCTGTTCAGGAGGATGTAACTGGAAGCCATGCCTGCAAAGCACTTTGGACCGTTTATTTATTTTAAAACCTATGGATAACAGGAGGAAGGAAAGAGAAAGGGAGATAAGCATTGCACAGTCTCAAAGTCCTGAGTGTGCAAGCACAGGAAGTTGGCACAATGAATGACAATTTCAACACAACTGGGCACACAGGGAAAGGGAAAGCTGCGGACATTGGAGTTTTATACAGTTTAGGAGGAACTAGGATGAAACGTGTTGCGTTAATGTCAACTGTTGTGCTGCCGGCATACACAGAAAATTAGAACAATCTGCACTAAATAGACATTAGCAGTCAATCTGGGCAAGAGATAAGTTTAAGAAAGACGGTATGTTCAGATAACAGAGACCTTTTGTCAATGACTTGCACTTATACAGTCGTGTCTTATCACACCATGCAGAAATGTCTCAAAAACGTTCCCTCGTACATTCAAGGAATTCCTTTATATAAGCAAGAGCTTATAACATTTCCAACACCAATGAGATCATCTTCATTTGACATTGCGCTCCTTCAAAACGGAAATATTCAAGATTCTGTGAGGGTTTTATAGGGTAAACGTTGAGGCCGTTTTCCTCGGCTGGAGAGCCTACAGCTTTGGGATATCACCTCATGAGAAGGGTTAGGATCGAGACGGGGAGAAATTTCTTCACCCAGAGGCTGAGAATGTTTGGAATTCCCCACCCCAGAGAGCAATGGACATTCAGCCACAGTGTGTTCTAGACAGAGCAATGGATATTTTGGAACCTGAACAGCCAGGGGATATGGGGATAGATTGGGTGGGAGAGCAGAGTGAGATCAGTCATGATCTCTGCTCGAAGGGCAGCACGGTGGCGCAGTGGGTTAGCCCTGCTGCCTCACGGCGCCGAGGTCCCAGGTTCGATCCCGGCTCTGGGTCACTGTGTGGAGTTTGCACATTCTCCCCGTGTTTGCGTGGGTTTCGCCCCCACAACCTAAAAATGTACAAGCTAGGTGGATTGGCCACGCTAAATTGCCATTTAATTGGAAAAAATGAATTGGGTACTCTAAAGTTACAAAAAAATGATCTCTGCTCTGTTGCGCACATGGGTATTTTGAAAACAGGGCTAGCTTCCCCAGTGGTGTCAGCTTATTCCATTAAATTCCCATGTCCACATTTGTAATGGAAACGGCCTATGTAATCGTGTCACGCTGTAGTTCCATCATCCTACCAGAAGTGACACTGTGGTCCCTCAGCATTATAGCGACAAGAAAAATGCCCACACACCAATCAACTCTGCTCTCTCCTATTTAACTACAATTAACCCAATTGCAAACACAGACTGTATCATTTTATTTTATAAAATAAAATTTAGAGTACCCAATTATGTTTTTCCAATTAAGGGGCAATTTAGCGGGGCCAATTCACCTACCCTACACATCTTTGGGTTGTGGGTTGAGAGCCACGCAGACACGGGGGGGGGGGAATGTACAAACTCCACACGGACAGTGACCCCCCCCGGGACTGGGATCGAACCCGGGTCCTCAGCGCCGTAGGCAGCAGTGCTAACCACTGCACCACCATGCCGCCCCGATATCACTTTAATACAAGGACTGAAAGACATCTACTCACCCAATTCCAATTAATCCTCAGCTCCAACCCCACTAAACTTGAAAATTGTGCAATCCTACAGACGATCACATATCTGCCTGCAACGTGGGTCTACGGTTTTAATCCGGATTTACCTCACCGTCAGCTATTCAACTCATTTTCCTTCAGGAATGTCAGCCACAGGATTCCTTACACCTCTCAATCTCTTCCCAAAATCTTCAGATTAAAAATAAACTCAAGTCTGGTGTCAACTAACTGCATTTTCTATCATATTTCTTGAACTTGATGCTTTAGCAGTCTGGGACTTTGCCTGACACCAAGGTTGTTTAATAAGATCAAAATTAAAACATCTTTGTTTCCCAGTCTGAAGGGTTGGCAGTGGTTCAGCGTAGCACTCTTGCCTTTGGTTTAGGTTGTGGTATAAATCCCAGTTGAAAAGGCGCGAGATCTAGCTGACAAGTCAGTGTCAATGCCGAGGGAGTGCCTCACTGTTGGAGGTGCCCTCTTTTGATTGACATGCTAAACCGGTAATCAGAAATGAAATACATTTTTTAAACGCTGGAAATATTCAGCAGGTCAGGCGGCATCTGGAAAGGAACAGAACTAATGTTTCAGGTCAATGACCTACTCTTTAACCGCTTACCTCTCCACAAGTGATGCCTGATCGGCTGAGTTGTTGCTCCCCCGTGTTGGGGCCAATATTTATTCCTCAATTGACACGTGGGGAGGGGGAATCTGGTCATCCTGACATTGCTGTTTGTGGGAGCTTGCTGTGAGCAAAATGGCTTGCCGTGTTTCCCTAAATTACAACGGCGACTACGCTGCAGGAAGCAATTCACTGGCTGGGACATCCCGAGATTCTTAAAATCTAGAAATGCGAGTTTCTCTCTTTCTTTTAAATCCTCGATATTTTCCACGCTGGTGATTTTTCAAGGAGATCGCTATGCTGTTCTGGCTATGCTCGAAACCATACACAACCAGTTTAATAACAGGACCCAAAATAACTGGTCCAGACTGACGTTGAGGTTTCAACAATGGATGCGCAGCCTGTCATCCTCGATCTTTAATTATGGTTTTGGTCAAAGATCTGGTCTCCACCCCCAGGGCCGGGGGGGGGCCTCGATTTTCATCAATGCAATCCCCTGCAGCTGCGATTGCTGTTCTTCGGGGCTGGTGAGCAAACAAAGCTGCACTAAATTTCTAGAATTATATACTGCCATTGCCCTGCGGGTTCCTGACTGTAGGTGGACCGTTCAGAGATCAGGGGAAGGCAAAGCAGCATGGAGTCATACATCACAGGAGGAGACCATCTAACCCAGCTCATCTGCATTGACTCTCCTGAACAGCTAACCATTTAGTCCCAATCCCCACCTTTCCCTTCTCCTGATATTTATCCACTTCACCATCAAAACTCTTCTGATCTTCTCCCAAAAACAGAAGGCAATGATATCACTGCTCCTTGCTGCGATGTAGGGGAAGGGGCTACATTTCTGATCCTCAGCGTTCTCAATCGCCAAGCAGATAGAGGCACGATTTAGTCCAGAAATTCCAACTCCCACAACAGGAGCAACAATGGGAGTTACTTCTCCTTGATCTAGGAAAGGGGAGTTGTAATGTTGTTGAATTTTTGCCAAAAGTGATCCCCAGGCTGGTGGGGAGATGGGTGTTGAAAGGTTGGGGTTCAAGAAGAAGGGCAGCTATCTGCTAGGCTCAGAGTTCTGATTATCAGTCAGTGATCCCCCCTCCCCCCCTGCAACTGAAAACACACATATGGTCTTCACAGAGGATTGACTGGCTGAAGCATAAAGCTGCCTACAATGTCACATGCAGGAGATTCACAACGGAAATGGTGGGACTGGGAATCATTACAATTCATAGGGACCTGGGTGTCACTGTACACAAGAAAGTTAACATGTAGGTACAACAAGCAATTAGCAAAGCAAATGATATGCTAGTCTTTATTACATAGGATTCGGGAGTACAAGAGTGAAGGCGCCTCACTGTAAATTGTACGGAGCATTGGTGAGATCCCACATCTGGAATACTATGAACAGCTTTTCTCTCCTTACCCAAGGGAGGATATACTTGCCTTGAAGAGCCTGAAATGAAGATTCACTCGACTGGCTGAAATGACGGATTGGCCCATGAGGAGATGGAGCCCATACCCCCCTGATGTTTTAGGATGGTGAGAGATGATCTAATTGAATCATCTATAATTCTCAAGGAGGTTTGACAGTGTAGAAACTGGGTGGATGTCGCTGAGAATTTTTAGAACCATGTTCTTACGCCAGTGTCAGAATAAGTGGTCAGCCATTTTGGGTTGAGGTGAGGAGAAATTGCTTCACTCAAAAGGTTGTGGGTCTTTGGACTTTTTTATTCAATTATTTCACTTGTTGTGGGCATTGCTGGCTGGGCCAGCATTTGTTGTCTATCCTAATTGCTCGAGAAGGTGCTAGTGAGCCACCTTCTGTAACCATTGCAGTCCCTGTGGTGTAGGTACACCACAGTGCTGTTAGGGAGGGGGTTCCATGGGATTGGAAGGTGCTGTTGAAGGAGGCTTGGCAAGTTGATGCAGTGCATCTTGTGGTTGGCACACACTGCTGCCACTATGGTGGTGGTGGAGGGGCCGAATGTTGAAGGTGATAGATGGAGTGCCAATCAAATGAGATGTTTTGTCCTGGATGGTGTCGAGCTTCTTGAGTGTTGTTGGAGCTGCACTCATCCAGGCAAGTGTAGAGTATTCCATCACACTCCTGACTTGCACCTTGTAGATGATGGACAGGCAATGGGGAGTCAGGAGGAGGAGAGTTTATTCCCCGCAGAATTCCTAGCCTCTGTCCTTGTAGCCACAGTACTTATAAGGTTGGTCCAGTTTAGTTTCTAGTCAATGGTAAGCCCCAGAATGATGACAGAGGGAGATTCAGCAATGGCGATGTCACTGAATGTCAAGGGGAGATGGTGGGATTCACTTTGTTGGAGATGGTCATTGACTGGCACAAAATGTTACTTGCCACTTATTAGCACAAGCCCAGGTCTTGCTGCAGATGGGCATGGACTGCTCCAGTATGAGGAGTCATGAATGGCACTGAACATTATCAGCGAACATCTACACTTCTAACCTTATGGTAGAGGGAAGGTCATCGATGAAGCATCTTCGGTGGTTGGGCTTGGATCACTACCCTGAAGACCTCCTGGGATTATGACCTCCATGGCCACCTTCCTCTGTGCTAGGTATGACTCCAAACCACGCAAATTCCCACCGACTCCAGTTTTGCTAGCGCCCCTGGACGCCACACTCAGTCAATTGTTGCCTTGATGTGAAGGACAGTCACTCTCACCTCATCTTTGGAGTCCAGCTCTTTCGTCCATGTTTGAACCAAGGCTGTAATGAGGTCACGAGCCGAGTGACCTGGACAGAACCCAAAATGAGCACCAGCGAGCAGGGTTAATTTGTTTTTATTTCTTCTCTCGCAGGACATGGGAGTCACTGGCTAAGCCAACATTTTATTGCCCATCCCCAATTGCCCTTGAAAGGGTAGTGGTGAGTCGCCTTCTTAAACTGCAGAATTTGATGTGGCATAGGTACATTCCGAGTGCTGTTTGGAAAGGATTCCAAGATTTTGTCCAGCGACAGTGAAGGAAAAGCGATATAATTCCAAGTCAGGATGGTTGTGAGGCTTGGGAGGGGAATTTGCAGGCGGTGGTGTTTTTCCCATGCATCTGCTGCCCTTGTTCTTCCCAGAGGTTCGAGATCACGGGTTTGGAAGGTGCCAATGTGGACAGGACATACGTAAACAATTTCCCACATTGCCGGGTAGATTCCAGTGTTGTAGCTGTACCGGGAACAGCTTATGTAGCTAGTTCCGGAACAAAAGTCTTCAGTATTATTTCCGGAATGCTGTCAGGGCCCATAGCCTTTGCAGCATCCTATGCCTTCATTGGTTTCTCAATATTACGTGGAGCGAATCAACTTGGCTGAAAACTAGCATCTATGATGCTGGGGTGTTCAGGAGGAGACAGGTAGATCATCCACCCAAAACCTCTGGCTAAATATTGTTGCAAATGCTTCACAGTCTTGTCTTTCGCACCAATGTGCTAGGCTCCCCCATCAGTGAGGATGGGGATACGTGTGGAACCTCCTCCTCCAGTGAGTTGTTTAATTGTCTGCCACCATTCAGGCTCGATGTGGCAAGACTGCAGAGCTTAGATTTGATCAGTTGGTTGTGGGACTGCTTAGCTGCTTCCGCTGTTTGGCATGCAAATAGCCCTGTGCTGTAGCTTCACTGCCACTGTAGATCTCAGTTGTTCAATATACACAAGACAGAGGTTTGTGGACTTTGGATACTCCAGTCGTTGTGTCATTATAGTGGTAGTATAGGAAGATGGAGTTGAGGAAGGTCAGCACGACCATACTGAATGGCCTACTTCTACTGCTATTTCTTACGCTCCAAGTGAGATACCGATGGCTGATATAATGCAGACATACAGTAGAGCTTACAGCAAATGAAACATCAAAATGAGGGTACAATCTTTCAAACCTAAACTGATCTTGAACGGACAAATCCCAAACTGCTTGAATTTAGCAATTTTACTGATTGAAACCATTCAAGCAGCCATTGGGATTTCCAAATACCTCTTGCCTATTTTGGGATTGACCCACAAGGTTTGACCTGGGCATGGAGTTTGTTTAATGTGCAAACGGTTTGATGCACGCACAGATGGTCATTGTGAAGACCAACAGGAAACAGGTTACTGGTCCTTTGCGATCCACTCCTTTTCAAAATTAGTCCGGCACTGGTCTGGAACCTGGATCAGCAAAGATTAGCACAGAAGTGGTGAAGCGTGCAGTCACTAACCTTTACCAGTGGTCACATAACAGAGTTACACATATGACCCTGATGTTGGTGGTCAAGGTTCAGCACCAATCAAGCCTAGTGAGACTAGGAGACAGTGCAACCGGGAGCCTCTACAACAGACTGCTGTGGCTTGTGCTGCATTAACCAGATTTTGTGATGAATGCACTCTGGAACTATAAAACATCCATGCCAACTTAGACTTACTGTAGAGCCGTTACTGTATTAGCCCAAGGAATCAATCGCACCTATTTTGTGCCGTCCCACTCAAGGGGAATGAATCTTGTGGATTCAGCCCTTGGAACCAGTTTCTGTACGTCAACCCACCTTCAAAGCACTCTCTTATTCTCTCAAATTCTGTTACCTGAATATTTCATTTTTAGCACAGGCAATCTTTTCTGCATTTGACTCATTAGTTTTTCTACCCTGGACTGGCTCGGGAAAGGGGTGCAAGGAACAAATACTGGATTAGCTTCCCTGCTTCTAGCTGTAAAATGGTGAAAATAGAGGGAGCAGAGTGTTTTAACCGCCGGGTTCCTGGTGATTCTTCCCATCCTCTTTAAAATGGAGTGCTCTGCCCATTCGCATGGTATTTCCACTCAGCAGCAACCGGTACCCTGGGGTGGCACGGTGGCGCAGTGGTTAGCACTGCAGCCTCTGTGCTCTGAGGACCCGGGTTCGATCCCGGCTACAGGTCACTGTCTGTGCGGAATTTCCACATTCCCCCATGTCTGCATGGGTCTCACCCCACAACTCAAAGATGTGCAGGGTAGGTGGAATGGCCATGCTAAAATTGCCCCTTAATTGGCAATAAAAACCGAATCGGGTACTTTAAATTTATTTTTTAAAAGCATCAACAGCATTCCCCCAGCCAAGCCACCCAGCGCCCAAACCAACAAGCACCACCCACCCCGTGCTCGGCCAACCTTTTGGCTCACAGGGGTGGGGCCACTAGGCGGGGGAGGGAGGGCGATCACGGGCGGGGGAGGGAGGGCGATCACGGGCAGGGGAGGGAGGGCGATCACAGCCGGGGGAGGGAGGGGATGATAACCACCAGGCAGGGGAGGCGATCGCCGCTGGGTGGGGGAGGGAGGCGGGCAGGAGAGGGAGGAATAGGGGGGGTGACCACCGCTGGACGGGGGAGTGAGGGGGGGGGCAATGGCCGCCAAGCAGGGTCGAGGGGGCGATCGTCGGCAAGCGGGGGGGTGCGATCGCCGCCAGAGCTTTGGGGGGGGGGGAAGGGGGCGATCAGGGACGTGGGGGGGGGGGCGATCAGGGAGGCGGGGGGCGCGATCAGGGAGGTGGGGGAGCGATCGCCCATCATCAGCCCAGATCGGGGGTCGGGTCGAGAGAAGCTTCCGGAATGACATCCGTCGTCGCCGGGTTTAACGCCGATCCGCGGCGTCGACGTGGAAACCGTGATCACACCCCCCCCCCCCCCGCCAACATAGGCAGGAAATTTGGATCTAACAGAATTTATTAGATATTTGCATATGATAAATGGGTTATTGTTGAATTAAAAAAAGATTTAATATATTTTCTGTGGGGGTGGGCTGGGGGGGGGGTTGGATGTGGTGGGGGGGGGGGTGTATGTGGGGGGGGGGTGTATGTGGGGGGGGGGGGGGTGTATGTGGGGGGGGGGGGGTGTATGTGGGGGGGGGGGGGTATGTGGTGGGGGGGGTGATAAAGGGGCTGAAGGGCTCTGCCTGCCCTCCCCCACTCCCAGCCCATCTGAAACCACTTACAGTTCCTAATGTCCGAGATAAACACCGCCAGCCCCCTCATCCCGTCGCCTTTGGACACCGCCGGCATCTTCTCGGCTCACGAAGCGCCGCCTGGACCCGCAGAAAGGGGCGAAAGGAGGCGGCCGGGCGCCTTTTTTTTTCCCCTTTTACAATGAGAGGGATTGACACCAGGCCTCGGTCCGCCTGTCACTGGGCGCCTGGATCAGCAGGCCGGAACTGGGCGGGAGCCTGCGGCCGGCCGCCATCCCGCCCCTTCCCCCTACCGCCTGATTGGGCGCCGGGCCCGTCAATCGCGGCGCTCTCGTCCTCCATTGGCTGAGCGCGCTGCCAATCACCCGGGGGGACCCCATGCCCCACTGGCTGTGTCACGCATCAATCAGGGCCGGGCGGGGCGATCGCGACGCGTCACATCCTGGACCCGCACCCTCCATGCCCATTGGGGGGGACGCACGTCTGTTAGGACGCGCATGAGGCCGATTGGTTGAGATGTACGTCAGTTACCGGTGGTGCCCGATCCTATTGGCTGACAGCACATACCGCCCCGCCTTATGGGGCGGGCCCACTATATCTCGGGTACTGATTGGAGGAGGCCCCCGCCCATCAACGCTTCCGACCTCCCGATTGGCTGGGGTGAACTCCCCGAGGAGGTCCGACCGCCCCGGTTGTCACGAGGTGGCGGAGGCGGCGGGCAAACGCCATCGCCTCCAAGTCGCCGAGCGAAATAGCAAGCCGAGGGAGCGGGGCGGGGCGCGGGTGGGAACGTTAAAACATCCGGTCAGCTTTCCAGGGCGGCGGATGGATTTTCACATCTGGTTGTCATGACCGAATGGAAGCCCCTGATTGCCCAAAGGGACGCTTTGCTAGCGGATGTCCTGCCTTCCCCATCATGGATTGGTTGGTCGGGCCGCCAATCACCGAGCGCTGCTTGTTGATTGGCCGCCCGGCACGTCAATCAGGCCTGGGTCTGCTTCGGCCCTGCCCACGATTGCTCAATGCCAAGGCTGCAAATGGGGCAGCAGCACCTCACTGCAAAATGAAAAGGGTGCCAGGACATTAAAGTGATCTTTACTATTTGCAATTAATCAAACTCAGCTCGTCATTGCAGCATTAATGAATATGAGTTACCAATTGGTGCACAGTCACAGTGGAATACAGAGAATTTACAGCACTGAACCAGGCCATTCAGCCCCTCTGATCACTGCTAGTGTTTAGCAGTCATCCCTATTCACCTCACCCCCCTCATCGTATTCCCTTCTCCGCATTGCTTAGCTGCATCCACGTTAATTTTAAAATGTTTGCTCCTGGGTTTCTGAACATTGCCTGCATCTATTGCCCATCCCTAATTGCCCTCGGGAAGGGGGTGGTCAACTGCCTTCTTTAACCGCAGCAGCCCATGTGGTAGCAAGCACCACATTCTTATTTTTAATATAAATTTAGAGTATACAATTATTTATTTAATTTTTTTTCCAATTAAGGGGCAATTTAGCATGGCCAATCCACCCAACCAGCACATCTTTGGGTTGTGGGGGTGAAACCCACGCAGACACGGGGAGAATATGCAGACTCCAACACGGACAGTGACCCAGGGCCGGGATTAGAACCCGGGACCTCAGCGCCGCAATCCCAGTGCTAACCACTGTGCCACGTGCCGCCCCGCAAGCACTGCATTTTAACCGCTCTGGGTTAAAAGGAGGACTGACTCAGTCGAAGACAGCAACTCACCAAGGCTCCTTCGACGGTTCCTTGGCAGCACGGTAGCACAATGGTTAGCACTGTTGCTTCACAGCTCCAGGGTCCCAGGTTCGATTCCCGGCTTGAGTCACTGTCCGTGCGGAGTCTACACGTTCTCCCCGTGTCTGCGTGGGTTTCCTCCGGGTGCTCCGGTTTCCTCCCACAAGTCCCGAAAGACGTGCTGTTAAGCGAATTGGACATTCTGAATTCTCCCTCTGTGCCGGAATGTGGCAACGAGGGAATTTTCACAGTAACTTCATTGCAGTGTTAGTGTAAGCCTACTTGTGACAATAAAGATTATTATTATTGAAACCTGCGATCATCCCCCTCCCTCAACCTGGAAGAACCAGGGCAGCAGGTGCATGTGGACACCACCGACTGGAGGTTTCCCCACAAGCCACTCGCCATCCTGACTTGGAACTGTCTCGCCTGCCATTCCTTCACTGTCGCTGGGTCAAAATCATAGAATCATAGAATTTACAGTGCAGAAGGAGGCCATTCAGCCCATCGAGTCTGCACCGGCTCTTGGAAAGAGCACCCTACCAACGATCAACACCTCCACCTTATCCCCATAACCCAGTAACCCCACCCAACACTAAGGGCAATTTTGAACACTAAGGGCAATTTATCATGGCCAATCCACCTAACCTGCACATCTTTGGACTGTGGGAGGAAACCGGAGCACCCGGAGGAAACCCACGCACACACGGGGAGGACGTGCAGACTCCGCACAGACAGTGACCCAAGCCAGAATCGAACCTGGGACCCTGGAGCTGTGATGCAATTGTGCTATCCACAATGCTACCGTGCTGCCCCAAAATCCCAGAACTCCCTCCCTAAGAGCTCCATAGGTTTTCCTACACTAGGCAGACTACAGCTCAATATGACGACCCGCCACTAATTTCTCAAGGGCAATTAGCGATGGACAATAAATGCTGGGCTAGATAACAACGGCCACATCCCATGAACAAATTTTAAAAAACACTGCGCCTCGTGCCAATGCAACATGGCCGCACATGATGGGGGTCGATACCCAGCTGCGTGTGTGCTCTGCTCCACGCATGCACAGAAATCCAAAGATGTCGGCGTTGCCCGAACCAGCAGGGCAATGTAACAGGGACCCAGAGCCGACATCAATTTCAGAGAATTTAACTCCCCATGCGGACACAAAAAACCCCTCCCTTTTCCTGGGAAAACTCCCCCCAGAGGTTTAGGATGCGTGTCAGACAGGGAAGGCCACAGTAAAGGCTGCTGCGGAGGAACAGTGAGATTAATGTTGCAGTTGGAGGGAATGAAGAGCAAGGTCAGGAAGCTGAAACAATGGACTGTATTAGGGTCACATGCAATTACATTATTGTGGATCAACACTCTTATAACAGTTAATGGTACATTAAATGCCCAATTTATTATTTCCCTTTCCTAATTTTATGCAAGAAGAAGTTTCACACTGGCAGGAGTTAAAACTCAACGAGAGTTTAAAAAATCCACATTTCCTGTTTTTTTTATACCAGAACCCCGGCCCATATTCCCAAACCCACCCAGAGTAAAGCACTAGGACCTGCACATGCGTGGCATTGGCAACAAACGCAGCCTCAAATAATTCAGAGCCAAATAAATTTTTAAAAGTCTGGTATATTGTGGTGGATGTAGGAAATTGTTAAATATTATGTTTTACATTTTGTTGTAGTAATGTTGATACAAATCCTGGGTTCAAGTACATGCAGGCAGTATGCCTGCTAAAGCTGTGATAAAGGGGTCATCGAGGTGAGGTAATCATTGATTTTAGGCATTTACTTGTTCACAGATCGCTGGCTAATGGAATAACGGAGCATCATTGTGACACAGTAGTTATCACTGCTGCCTCACAGTGCCAGGAACTCAGGTTCAATTCCAGTGACTGTGTGGAGTTTGCGCCGTCTCCCCGTGTCTGCGTAGGTTTGCTCTGGTTTCCTTCCACAGTCCAAAGAGGTGCACTTTAGGTGGATTGGCCATGCTAAATTGTCCCTTACTGTCCAAAGATGTGCAGGTCAGGTGGGGTGTGGGAGTGGGCCTAGATAGGGTGTTCTTTCGGAGGGTGGGTACAGACTCAATGGGCCGAAAGGCCTCCATCTGCATTGTAGGAATTCTATAGATTGTTTTGATTTTTGAGGATCCCTGTGATGTAGATAATGTATGAGGGATTGTCCAAGCTAAGCAGGTCATGGGACATCTTAGTGGGAGGAGACTGAAGAATGTTTTATGCTTGGGATGCAGATGATATAATTAATGGAAGGAGCCAGGTCTGTAGTATTTGCAGTCTGCTTCAGGATTTTAAATTGAACAGAAGAATCTGACAAGACAGGAGGACCTTTAGGTTGTTCCTGAAAGGGTCTCTCTTCAAAGGCCTGCAGAGAGAAGTAAACCTGATTGTTAACTTCACTTTTTAAATATAAATTTAGAGTACCCAATTTTTTTCCAATTAAGGGGCAATTTAGCATGGCTAATCCACTTACCCTGCACATCTTTGGATTGTGGGGGTGAGACCCACGCAGACATGGGGGAAAACGTGCAAACTTCACACGGACAGTGACTCGGGGCCAGGATCAAATCCATGTCCTTGGCGTCGTGAGACAGCAGTGCTAACCACTGTGCCACCGTGCTGCCCTGTTAACTTTATTTATAAGTGGCATTTGAACTGTATTGGATTGCTTAATTGGAATATACAGTGGCAGGTGTAGACAGTGAGTTAAAGTTTTTTTTCCCCTTTCATTTAAGAGCTGTTTTAACTGTTAATTGTGGAGCTATTTCTTTGTTGCTAATATGGTTAATTCTGTGTTTAAATTCAAGTCTGTTCTACCATAAAAGATAAATTGGTCAGTGACATCACTCCTGTGGTTTAGTAGTCTTCCCTCACAGCCTTACAAATTGGCAGGATTCTTGCACAGTCCTAACAATAAAGACATCACGGTGTCCCAATATGCTTCCTAGCAGAACTCAGTCATCAACCACAGTAAAGACCTGAGAATCATCACAGTCCAAACGCCCCTCAACACTCTTAATCAGCAAAGGCAGAATTGATTATCTGGTACAAATAATCTCCCAACAGGAAAATAATGATTCACATGCATCACACACCAGCCGTCCAGCCAACTGAGCTAAACCCTGCAGCCAATAAAGGGCTGGTGAAGTGTAGTCACTTTTATAATGTAGGAAACACAGCAAGCAATTTGCACAGAACAAGCTCACACAAACAACAATGAGGTAAGCGACCAGATAATCTGTTGCTTGAAGCATTAATACTAGTTGGGAGACTGAGAGAATTCCCCTGCTCTTCTTTGAGTGATGCAATGGGATATTCTACGCCTACCGTAGGCAGCAGTGAAGATCTCAGTTTACTGTCACATGCACCTACCATAGTGCTTGTGGTGTTCTTTGTGTTGCTTAATTCAGGATGGTTGGCGTAGTGCTCACAAAGACCGCAAAATAGTTTTAAATTGATCAAAGCGATAAATTTATTAACACTACTAATTTGGATTCAACACTTACTCCTAGATAATACACAGTTGATAATAAACATATAATCTACACTCATCTACTATTAATCTCTACACTATAACATTAACTATGATCTGCTCTCACTCACACTATCTTTCCTTCAGTCTGTTCTCTAGACTGCTCCTCACCTCTCACCCATAAGGCTTAGCATCAATGTCTTATAGAGGGCAGCTTGGTAGCACAGTGGTTAGCACCGTTGCTTCACAGCACCAGGGTCCCAGGTTCGATCCCCGTGCTTGAGTCACTGTCTGTGCAGAGTCTGCATGTTTTCCCCGTGTCTGCGAGGGTTTCCTCCGGGTGCTCCGGTTTCCTCCCACAGGTCCCGAAAGACGTGCTGTTAGGTAATTTGGACATTCTGAATTCTCCCTCTGTGTACCCGAACAGGTGCCGAGGTGTGGTGACTAGGGGATTTTCACAGTAACTTCATTGCAGTGTTAATGTAAGCCTACTTGTGACAATAAAGATTATTATTATTATTATATACTTGAACATCGAGCTCCCTCTAGTGGTTGAGTTAGACATGTCATTAACCCTTGCAGTTCTTATATTTATGATAATGTCGCAGTGCTGTGCCCCCACCGTGTCACTGCAGCACGCTTACCCTGAAAGACAGAAGATCGCGGGTTCAGTTCCCACATCAGATGTGTGGGTTTATAATCCGGGTTGACTGACATCTAGTGCAGTACTGAGGGAGTGCTGAGCTGTCAGAGGTGCCTTCTTTTGGATGAAACGTTTAACTAAGAGTCTGTTTACCCTCTCAGGTGGACATACAAGATTTAATGGCACCTTTTTTTGAATTCTCCCTGGCGGCCTAGCCAGTATTTATGCCGCAAATCAACGGCAGTTACAGATGACAAACAAATGTTGTTTGTGGGAGCTTGTTGTGTCCAAAATGGTTGTCGTGTTACCTATATCGCAACAGTGACTACACTTCAGAAGGTATTAAATTAGCTGTAAAGGCACTATGTAAATGCAATTCTATTCATTCTCTTTTTATCCAGTTTGTATGGAGCACGGTAGCACAGTGGTTAGCACTGGTACTTCACAGCTCCAGGTTCGATTCCCGGCTTGGGTCACTGTCTGCGCGGAGTCTGCACATTCTCCCCGTGTCTGCGTGGGTTTCCTCCGGGTGCTCTGCTTTCCTCGCACAGTCCAAAGACGTGCAGGTTAGGTGGATTGGCCGTGCTAAATTGTCCTAAGTGTCCAAAAAGGTTAGGTGGGTTTACGGGCTTACAAGGATTAGGGTGAGCTAAAGCGGGGTGCTCTTTCCAAGGGCTGGTGCAGACTCGATGGGCCAAATGGCCTCCTTCTGTACTGTAAATTCTATGAATCCACAGTGCAGACACAAAAACACACACAATCTTAGACGGTGATTAAGTGCAGGAAACCTGGATGATTAAGAGTTTGGATTAGAATGCCGCTGGTAAAGGTGAATGGAGAGTGTTGTAGTCCGCCCTGCCATTCATTCAGGCCACTTTGCACATTAGACAACTCAGAAACAATGCTAGGATTTTTGATTCTAACCGTGGATCCCGGCCCCCATGTGGTGAGCTCACACCCGCCCATTTCCATCTCGGTAACATCACCCAACATCGCCCCTCCCTCCGCTCACCTGCTGTCGAGACCCTCACCCATGTCTTTGTCACTTCTAGACTTGACTTTTCGAATGCGTGCCTCATGGCTCTCCTTCCACATATTGCGCTCCATGAGCTTCAGATCGTCCAGAAACCTGCTGCCTAACTCACACCAAGTCCCATTCACCCATCATCCCTGTTCTTGCTGGGCGGCACGGTGGCGCAGTGGTTAGCACTGCTGCCTCATGGCATTGAGGACCCGGGTTTGATCCCAGCCCCAGGTCACTGTCCGTGTGGAGTTTGCACATTCTCTCCGTGTCTGCGTGGGTTTCACCCCCACAACCCAAAGATGTGCAGGTTAGGTGGATTGGCCACGCTAAATTGCCCCTTAATTGGAAATAAATCATTGGGTGCTCTAAATTTATTTTTTAACAGATCGCTGTTGTTGCGAACCACCAATGGTTCCTTGTTAAAGCGATGCCTCAATTTAAAAATTCTCACCTTATTTTCAAATCCCTCATGGCCTCACCTCCCCTTACCTCTGTAACCTCCTCCCCACGACCCATCCGGTATATCTGCTGCACTCCCCTAATTCGGGCCTCTCGAACGTCCTTCGCTTTCAGTCGCATCACCATTGACAGCTATTCCTTCCGTTGTCTGGACCCTCATCTCTGGAACCCCCCCCCCGTTAAACATTCCCACATCTCTTAGCTCCTTTAAAATGCTCCATAAAACTTCCCTCTTTCCCCAAGCTTCGGCCCCCTGTCTTGTTATTTCCTAAGATGATTCAGCGTTGAATCACCACACTCATGGGAAATCGGATTAAGTTAAAAGTGTTTAAAGTAAACGCAAGTTGATGTTAAGTTGCACTGGGAAACCCTCTCAGTGTCATTTCAATAAGAACCACCAGGAGGCACCAGGCAGCACACCCAGGCACTGTGTGCTCATCAGCCACTGCCAAACCCACACACTTTTAAGATGACCAATTCCACAAATAAACCTTAGAATTCCATAGAATTTACAGAGCAGAAGGAGGCCATTCGGCCCATCGAGTCTGCACCAACCCTTGGAAAGAGCACCCTACCTAAGCCCACACCTCCACCCAAAAACCCGTAACCCCACCTAACCTTTTTGGATACTAAGGGCAATTTATCATGGCCAATCCACCTAACCCGCACATCTTTGGGCCGTGGGAGGAAACCGGAGCACCCGGAGGAAACCCACGCAGACACGGGGAGAACGTGCAGACTCCGCACAGACAGTGACCCAAGCCGGGAATCGAACCTGGGACCCTGGAGCTGTGAAGCAACTGTGCTAACCATTGTGCTACCGTGCCGCCCACCTTTTTGCTGTTACAGTTAGTTTGGACAGTCTGCTCCCAGCAGAGTGAGTTAACCCTTTCACACTACTAGCTGCCCCCCCCCCCCTACTAGCTGGTCCCCCCCCCCCAACTGGCCCCCTACTAACCTACACTAGACTTCAGGTCCAGCAATGCGTTGATTTTTAAAGTCTAACCTCATGTTCCTCCTCCCCCCACCCCCAAACCCCTCTCCTCTCCTCCCTCTCTTTGTAATCTGTTCCATCCCCAAGACCCTTCACGGTCTGCGTGCTCCGATTCTGGTCTCTAAACATCACCATTGGCGGCTGTGCCTTCAACTATCTGAGCTCTAAGTTCTGGAATTCCCTCCCTCAACCTTACCACGTCACATCTCTCTCCTCCTTTACGACGCTCCTTGAAACCTACCTCTTTGACCAAGTCATCTAGCCTGATAACTCCTCCTGTGTGTTTGGTTTGATCGTTTCGCATCTTTGCACACTTCTTTCCTTTTGGGGGAACAGTTGGAAAGTTGGACCAATTATCAACCCGCCCAACCACATCTTCAACACTCCTTCCAATTAATGGGATTCCAGCCCAGAGGCAGGGATTCTACCGGTGACATTATACAAATGTACAGCATGTGAAGAATTAATGATATGTTAAGCCTAGCCACTAGAGGGAGCTAAGGGACAGTACTATAAATTACACTGGCTCTTAAACTAAGGGGAGGAGTGTAGACTGGAGCTGAAGAAAGATTCATAGTGTATTGCAGAGTTAGTTAAGATATAATAGTTATAATTAGTAGAGAGAGATATTGTTAGTGAGTGTAGTTTAATTCTTACATGTATGTTTGCTATTCAGAATAAGTGTTGAACTCAAATTTGGTAGTGTTCATAAAAAGCAGCATGGTGGTACAGTGGCACAGTGGTTAGCAGTGCTGACTCACGACGCCGAGGTCCCAGGTTCGATCCCGTCTCTGGGTCACTCTCCATGTGGAGTTTGCACATTCTCCCTGTGTTTGCATGGATTTAGCCCCCACAACTCAAAAGATGTGCAGGGTAGGTGGATTGACAATGCTAAATTGCCCCTTAATTGGAAAAAAATCAATTGGGTACTCTCAATTTATATATTTTTAAAATTAATTTAGTTCTTCAAAAGAGCGTCGTGTATCTTTGTGATCACTACACTTTCCATCCTAGAAACCTATTACAAAGATCACCACACTCCCGACTGAGCCACAGTATCCAATCTGTGTTCATAACCGTCCCTGTGAATGGGATGTTTTACTGTGCTTAAAGGCGCAATGTAAATGCAATCTGTCGATGTCGCAGGACTTGAACAAGTGACTTTCCTCCTCAGAGGCGTGTGTGAGTGAGAATGCTACCCCCCCCCCCCCCCCCCCCCCTCCTCGACACTTGACAGACAAATGTAATTGCTTGGGAATGATGTGGAGATGCTGGCTCTGGACTGGGGTGGGCACAGTAAGCAGTCTCACAACCTATTTAACCTGGTGTGCTATTTCTTGGGAAGTCACATTGAGCAGGTCAGCTCATGCACCGGCGACGCTGCTCTTTAAACCTCACACTTGGTGGGTTTGATGCGGCGGCAGAGTTACATTTTTGTTTAATGTGGGTTGAAAGGGAAGGCAGTTGTCACAAACTGATTACAGCTCCATACGAGGATCAAGGTGTTTCCTGCAATTCATCGCTAATTAGGTGAATCACATAGGGAAGTGGGAATACCCCTGGCCCACAACCATGGGTGTACTTCCCTTAGCCTTGCCTGTTTGTGTGTCCTGGCCCTTGGATAGTCTACGTCACTCTTATAATGGGATTATTGAAAGACTCAGATTCTCATTATCAGTCTCTCCAGCGTCAGCCTGAAGCACTCCAGCACATGTTCAAAATGTTTAGATTCGGAGTCAATCCACTTACATTTCATCGTCCCGTGCACTTCAGCCCTAACCTCAGAGTGACGTCACCAGCATCTATTGTGACTATTTACCATTGATTTCACTCTCTCGGAGTGCAACTGCCAATATTGTGCGTAAAGTAACTCGGTTTCAAAAAAGGTTTACGTTTTAGGGCAGCACATTGACGCAGTGGTTAGCACTGCTGCCTCATGGTGCCGAGGACCCGGGTTCGATCCCGGCCCTGAGTCACTGTCTGTGTGGAGTTTGCACATTCTCCCCGTGTCTGCGTGGGTCTCACCACCCCCCCCCCCCCCACAACCCAAAAAGATGTGCAGGATGGGTGAATTGGCCACGGTAAATTGCCCCTTAATTGGGAGAAAGAAAAGACTTGGGTGCTCTAAATTTATAAGAAGGATAAAAAAGTCTTGCATTTCTATAGCAACTTTTAAGACGCTGGTGTTATATTACTTGGGAGTAATTTCTATGCTACTCATTTGTGATGCCGATTTATACTTTACTTTGATGATGAACACTCAAAAGTCTTTCAGTGATGAGAAATTATTTATTGAGTAACAAATTAATATACTTGTGAGTTCTTTTCTTTAATACTTTGACTGGTAGTTGAATTAACTAAGATTGAATTAAATTAACAATGAATATAATAGTCTACACTCTGAGCTGGTCACACTTCTGTTCTCTAGCTACAACACACACTTCATTGGCCGGGGCATTGAGTATAAGAATTGGCAAGTCATGTTGCAGCTGTATAGAACCTTAGTTAGGCCACACTTGGAGTATAGTGTTCAATTCTGGTCGCCACACTACCAGAAGGATGTGGAGGCTTTAGAGAGGGTGCAGAAGAGATTTACCAGAATGTTGCCTGGTATGGAGGGCATTAGCTATGAGGAGCGGTTGAATAAACTCAGTTTGTTCTCACTGGAACGACGGAGGTTGAGGGGCGACCTGATAGAGGTCTACAAAATTATGAGGGGCATAGACAGAGTGGATAGTCAGAGGCTTTTCCCCAGGGTAGAGGGATCAATTACTAGGGGGCATAAGTTTAAGGTGAGAGGGGCAAGGTTTAGAGTAGATGTACGAGGCAAGTTTTTTTACACAGAGGGTAGTGGGTGCCTGGAACTCGCTACCGGAGGAGGTGGTGGAAGCAGGGACGATAGTGACATTTAAGGGGCATCTTGACAAATACATGAATAGGATGGGAATAGAGGGATACGGACCCAGGAAGTGTAGAAGATTGTAGTTTAGTCGGGCAGCATGGTCGGCACGGGCTTGGAGGGCCGAAGGGCCTGTTTCTGTGCTGTACATTTCTTTGTTCTTTGAAGAGAGTGGGAAAGCAGATTGAGCCTGTTTTTATACTCCCTGTTATTGTTGCCCTCTAGTGATCATCTGGCTGTACTGACTGCACATTAACCAATCATGTATTTTACATATATAGACATCACTACAGTTGGAAAATCCCAATGTGCTTTGCAGCAAATGAAGCATTTTTCGTGGAAGTGCAGTCACTGTTGTAATGAATGAAACTTGGCAGGGAATGTGCGCACAGCAAGCTCCCACAAACAGCAATGTGATAATGACATGATGTTGGTTGGGGGATAAATAATGGCCAGGAGACCACGGATAACTCCCCTGTTGTTCTTCAAAATGGTGTCCTGCTATCTTTTGTGTCCAGCTGAACAATAGGGCCTCGATTTAACATTGCATCCAGAGACACAGCGCCTCCGACAGTGCAGCACTTCCTCAGTACTATCAGTAATTGTTGCTGCTACAAAGTACTTTTCAATCATAAAGCAAGGATTGCGCACGACATTATGTGACATTATAAATGCGTTTGAGAATATTAACAGGAGCAGTCATTTCTGAGGCCTGGACTAATGTTCGGGAAACACGAGTTCAAATCCCACCGCGGCACGGTAGAAAATTTTAATCCAGTTAATTGAGTAAATGTGGAATTAAAAAAACCTGTCAGTAACCATGTAACTACTGAACGTTTGTGAAAAAAAACAAATGTGCTTCACCCATGGTCCTTCAGTGAGGGAAATGAGCTGCAGATACCTGGTCTGGCCTATATGTGCCACAGTGGTTAGCACTGCTGTCTCACAGCGTCAGGGACCCGGGTTCAATTCCGGCCTCGGATGGTTGTGGGGAGGTTTACGCGTTGTCCCCATGTCGCCGTGGGTTTCTTCCTGGTGCTCCGGTTTCTTCCCGCAGTCCAGGGATGTGCAGGTTAGGTGGGGTCACGGGGTTAGGGCGAGGGTGTTGGCCTAGGTAAGGGTCGGTGCAGACTCAATGGCCTCCTTCTGCACTGTAGGGATTTTATGGTTCTATATGTGACTACATGACCACAGCAAAGTGGCTCTCTCTTCACTTCCCTCTGAAAGAGTCGAGCCTTCCATTGAATATGTAGCAACCGATCACCTTTGAAATTAACCTCATCATTCAGGCTGCAATGGTTCAAGAAGGACAAAATTGCTCTGGAGAGTGTGCAGAGGAGGTTTACAAGAATGTTGCCAGGGCTAGAAAGATGTAACTAGGAGGAGTGCTCAGATAGGTTAAGAACATAAGAACTAGGAACAGGAGTAGGCCATCTGGCCCCTCGAGCCTGCTCCACCATTTAATGAGATCATGGCTGATCTTTGTGGACTCAGCTCCACCTTCTGGCCCATACACCATAACCCTTAATCCCTTTATTCTTTAGAAAGGCATCTATCTTTTTCTTAAAAACGTTTAAAGAAGGAGCCTCAACTGCTTCACTGGGCAAGGAATTCCAGAGATTCACAACCCTTTGGGTGAAGAAGTTCCTCCTACACTCCGTCCTAAATCTACCTCCCTTTATTTTGAGGCTAGGGGGCCTAGTTGTGCTTTCCCCGACCAGTGGAAATAACCTGCCCGCATCTATCCTATCTATTCCTTTTTTAAAAAAATATATTTTATTGAAAATTTTTCGATCACAATTTTTTCCCCTTACACATCAAACATAACAAAAAAGAAAATTTAACAATAAACAAATGGCTAATCAACATGGTAGACTAATCATTTAACATAAACTAAAACTTTCCACCCCCCCCACCCCCCCCTCCCCCCTGGGTTGCTGCTGCTGGTCATCTGTCTTCCCTCTAACGTTCCCCTAGGTAGTCGAGGAATGGCTGCCACCGCCTGGTGAACCCTTGAGCCGATCCTCTCAGCGCAAACTTCATCTGCTCCAGTTTTATGAACCCCGCCATATCGTTTATCCAGGCCTCCAGTCCGGGGGGTTTCGCTTCCTTCCACATGAGTAAAATCCTACGCCGGGCTACTAGGGACGCAAAGGCCACAACGTCGGCCTCTTTCGCCTCGTGCACTCCCGGCTCATCCGCAACTCCAAATAGAGCTAGCCCCCAGCCTGGTTTGACCCGGACCTTCACCGCCTTCGAGATCACTCCCGTCACTCCCTTCCAATACCCCTTCAGTGCCGGGCACGACCAAAACATATGTGCGTGGTTTGCCGGGCTTCCGCCGCACCTCCCACACTTGTCCTCCACTCCAAAGAACCTGCTCAGTCTTTCTCCCGTTATGTGTGCTCTATGTAGCACCTTGAATTGAATCAGGCTAAGCCTGGCGCACGAGGAAGAGGAATTTACCCTGCTTAGGGCATCAGCCCACATACCCTCCTCTATCTCCTCCCCTAGCTCTTCTTCCCACTTTCCTTTTAACTCGCCCACCAGCTCCTCCCCCTCTTCCCTCATCTCTCGGTATATCTCTGACACCTTGCCCTCTCCGACCCACACCCCCGAAAGCACTCTGTCCTGGATCCCCTGTGCCGGGAGCAGCGGAAATTCCCTCACCTGTTGTCTTGTGAACGCCCTCACCTGCATATATCTAAGGAAGTTTCCCCGGGGCAACTTATACTTTTCCTCCAATGCTCCCAAGCTCGCAAACGTCCCATCTATAAATAAATCTCCCACCCTCCTAATTCCCAACTGGTGCCAGCTCTGAAATCCTCCATCCATCCTTCCTGGGGCAAACCTGTGGTTGTTCCTGATTGGGGACCCCACTGGCACCTCTCTGTCGCCTCCATTGTCCCCAAATATTCAATGTTGCCGCCACCACTGGGTTCGTGGTAAACTTTTTTGGTGAGAGCGGTAGCGGCGCTGTCACCAGCGCCTCTAGGCTCGTCCCTTTACAGGACTTTCTCTCCAGTCTTTTCCACGCCGCTCCCTCTCCCTCCATCATCCATTTACGAATCATCGCCACATTGGCGGCCCAATAGTAGTCGCCCAAATTCGGTAGCGCCAATCCTCCTCTGTCTCTGCTACGTTGTAGGAACCCCCTCCTTACCCTCGGGACTTTCCCTGCCCACACGAAGCTCGTGATGCTCCTGTCTATTTTTTAAAAAAAGGTCTTAGTGATTAGTATAGGGAGACATTGAAATACAAATAAGAACCTCGGGAGGACCATCATCTTAATTGCCTGCACTCTGCCCGCCAACGACAGAGGCTGCATGTCCCACCTCTTGAAGTCCTCCTCCATTTGTTCTACCAATCGTGTCAGATTAAGTCTGTGTAAGGTTCCCCAGCTCCTAGCGCTCTGAATCCCCAGGTATCAGAAGTTTCTTTCCACTTTCCTTAGAGGCAGGCCTTGTATCTCTCTACTCTGGTCCCCTGGGTGTATCACGAATAGTTCACTCTTCCCCATGTTAAGCCTATATCCCGAGAAATCTCCGAACTCCCTCAATATCTGCATGACCTCTGTCATCCCCCCCACTGGGTCCGTCACATACAACAGTAGGTCATCTGCGTATAACGACACTCGGTGTTCTTCTCCCCCTCTAATCACCCCTCTCCATTTCCTGGAGTCTCTCAACGCCATGGCCAGAGGTTCAATTGCCAACGCGAACAACAATGGAGATAGCGGGCATCCCTGTCTTGTTCCCCTATATAGTCGTAAATACTCCGATCTTTGCCGACCCGTGGCCACACTTGCCGTTGGGGCCCCATAAAGGAGTTTGACCCAGCTAATAAACCCATTCCCGAACCCAAACCTCCTTAGCACCTCCCATAAGTACTCCCACTCCACCCTATCAAATGCCTTCTCTGCATCCATTGCCGCCACTATCTCTGCCTCCCCCTCCACTGGGGGCATCATTATCACCCCTAATAGTCGTCGCACGTTGACATTCAGTTGTCTCCCCTTTACGAACCCTGTCTGGTCTTCGTGCACCACCCCCGGGACACAGTCCTCTATCCTCGATGCCAGTACCTTTGCCAGCAATTTGGCATCCACATTCAATAATGAAATAGGTCTATAGGACCCACACTGCAACGGATCTTTATCCCGCTTCAGAATTAGCGATATCGTCGCCTCCGACATTGCCGGGGGTAAAGTCCCTCCTTCCCTGGCCTCATTAAACGTCCTCACCAACAGCGGGGCCAACAAGTCCACGTATTTTCTATAAAATCCCACCGGGAACCCGTCTGGTCCCGGAGCCTTCCCTGCTTGCATATTCCCCAGCCCCTTAATAACCTCGTCCACCCCAATCGGTGCCCCCAGGCCTTCCACCTCCTGCCCCTCCACCCTCGGGAACCTCAATTGATCCAGGAACTGCCGCATCCCCTCCTCTCCCTCCGGGGGTTGGGACCTATACAGCCCTTCATAAAAGGTCTTGAACACCTCGTTTATCTTCCCTGCTCTCCGCACCGTAGCTCCCTTTTCGTCTCTAATTCCCGCTATCTCCCTCGCCGCTGTCCTCTTTCGCAGCTGATGGGCCAGCAGGCGACTAGCCTTTTCCCCATATTCATACCTCCTCCCCTGTGCCTTCCTCCACAGCACCTCCGCCCTTCTGGTGGTCAAAAGGTCGAACTCCGTCTGGAGTCGTCTTCTCTCCCTGTACAGTCCCTCCTCCGGGGTCTCCGCAAATTCCCTGTCCACCCTTAAAATCTCCCCCAGTAATCTTTCCCTTTCCTTGGCCTCTGTTTTCCCTTTGTGGGCCCTAATGGAGATCAGCTCTCCTCTGACCACCGCTTTTAGTGCTTCCCATACCACTCCCACTCGGACCTCCCCGTCGTCATTGGCCTCCAGGTACCTTTCAATACATCCCCGCACTCTTCCACACACTCCCTCATCCGCCATCAATCCCACATCCAATCGCCAGAGTGCTCGCTGCTCCCTTTCCTCTCCTAGTTCCAGGTCCACTCAGTGTGGGGCATGGTCCGAAACCGCTATGGCTGAATACTCAGCTTCTTCCACCCTTGAGATCAACGACCTTCCCAGAACAAAAAAATCTATCCGGGAGTACACTTTATGGACATGGGAGAAGGAGAACTCCCTGGCCCTCGGTCTAAGAAATCGCCATGGATCCACTCCCCCCATTTGGTCCATAAATCCCTTGAGCACCTTGGCCGCTGCCGGCCTTCTTCCGGTCTTCGATCTGGATCTATCTAACCCTGGGTCCAGCACGGTGTTGAAGTCCCCTCCCAATATCAAGTTTCCTACATCCAGGTCCGGTATACGACCCAACATCCGTCTCATAAATCCCGCATCGTCCCAATTCAGGGCATATACATTAACCAGCACGACCTCCATTCCCTCCAGCCTGCCACTCACCATTACATATCTACCTCCGCTATCTGCTACAATGCTCCTTGCTTCAAATGCTACCCGTTTCCCCACCAGTATGGCCACCCCTCTATTCTTTGCATTTAGTCCTGAGTGGAACACCTGTCCCACCCATCCTTTCCTTAACCTAACTTGGTCCGCCATCTTCAGGTGCGTCTCCTGGAGCATAGCCATGTCTGCCCTTCGACCTTTCAAGTGCGCGAGCACTCGGGCCCTTTTAATCGGTCCATTCAGGCCTCTCACGTTCCACGTGATCAGCCTCACTAGGGGGCTACCTGCCCCCTTCCCGTGTCGACCAGCCATCACCTTCTCTAGGCCAGTCCCGTATCCCGCCTCCGCGCTCCCACTCGCTCCCCAGGCGTCGCATTCCATCCCCGTCCACCCACTCTTTAGCCATTTCCTTTTTGATTTCCGCAGCAGCAACCCAGTTCCCCCCCCCCGTTAGATCCCCTTCTAGCGTGATTGCTCCCCCCATATTACTTCCGCAAGTCAGCTGACTTCAACTGACCCCGGCTACTCCTGCTCCCTCCTTGACCCCCCCGTGTGGGGAACTCCCATCTGCCTTGCGCCTGTCTTCCCGCCATTATCTTTCTGGCGCGGGAACATCCCTTTATCTGACCCGCCTCTTGTGGCGCAGCTCCCTTTCCCCTCCCACTCCCATTCCTCATTCTCTGCCTATGTCCCTTCTTTCCCCCCTCACCGGCGCCCACATTTCTTAGTGTCTCCCCCCTTCCCAATTTACTTCTCTATTTACATCGACAATAACATTCCCTACAGTATCAGTCCCTCAGTTCCGATCCAATTTCTCCTCTTTAATAAAGGTCCATGCTTCTTCCGCCGTTTCGAAATAGTGATGTCTCTCCTGGTACGTGACCCATAGTCGTGCCGGCTGCAGCATCCCGAACTTCACCTTCTTTTTGTGTAACACCTCCTTGGCTCGGTTAAAACTCGCCCTCCTTCTCGCCACCTCCGCACTCCAATCCTGGTACACCCGTACCACTGCATTCTCCCATCTGCTACTCTGTACTTTTTTAGCCCATCTCAGGACCTCTTCTCTATCTTTAAGGCGGTGAAATTGCACGATTGTCGCCCTAGGTGGTTCTCCCGCTTTTGGTCTTCTCGCCGGGATCCGATGTGCCCCCTCCACCTCTAAGGAGCCCGCAGGGGCCTCAGCTCCCATCAACGAGCTTAGCATCGTACTTACATAAGCCCCACAATCTGCTCCTTCCACTCCCTCAGGGAGACCCAGTATCCGAAGGTTCTTCCTTCGCGCTCTGTTTTCTAGGGCCTCAATCCTTTCAATGCACTTTTTGTGGAGCGCCTCGTGCGTCTGTGTTTTGACCGCCAGGCCCAGGATCTCGTCCTCATTATCCGTCACCTTCTGCTCCACCACGCGGAGCTCTGTCTCCTGGGTCCTTTGTGCCTCCTTGAGCCCCTCAATTGCCTGTAGCATCGGGGTCAGCACCTCCCTCTTTAGTAGCTCCACACACCGTCTCAAGAATTCGTCTTGCTCGGGCCCCCATGCCGCCTGGGCTTTCTCCGCCGCCATCTTGTGTCTTCTCCCTTTCTGTCCCTATCGTCGAGGATTCCTCGCGCTGCAGCCGCCGCCGCCGATATTTTCCTCTTTCGTTGGGGGGGGACTCCCTATTCACTCACCCCACACCGGGTTTCGTCGCGCGAAAATTTCCCGTTGGGGCTCTTAAAAGAGCCTGAAGGTCCGTTGGAGCTGGAGCCGCCGAAACGTGCGGCTTAGCTAGTCATCGCTGCAACCGGAAGTCATCCTATCTATTCCCTTCATAATTTTATATGTCTCAATAAGATCCCCCCCGCATCCTTCTAAACTCCAATGAGTACAGTCCCAGTCTACTCAACCTCTCATCATAATCTAATCCCCTCAACTCTGGGATCAACCTAGTGAATCTCCTCTGCACTCTCTCCAGTGCCAATATGTCCTTTCTCAGGTAAGGAGACCAAAACTGAACACAATACTCCAGATGCGGCCTCACCAACACCCTATACAATTGCAGCATAACCTCACTAGTCTTGAACTCCATCCCTCTAGCAATGAAAGACAAAAATCGATTAGTATTCATAATCACCTGCTGCACCTACACACCAACTTTTTGCGACTCGTGCACCAGCACACCCAGGTCCCTCTGCACAGCAGCATGTTTTAACATCTCAGGTTGGGGTTATTTTCCTTTGAACAAAGAAGGCTGAGGGGTGACTTAATTGAGGTGGACCAAATTAGGAGGGGAAGAGATCGGGTGGACAGGGTACAATTGTTTCCCTTGGTGGAGAATTCTGGAAGCAGGGGACATAGATTCAAGATAAGTGGTAGAAGGTGTAGAGAGGACATGAGGAAGAACTTTTTTTACGCAGAGGGCAGTGGGAGTCTGGGATTTGCTGCCCGAGTTGGTGGTGGAGGCAGAGACCCTAAACTCTTCTAAGAAGTATCTGAACGTGGACCTCAAGTGCTCTAAGCTTTTTTAAAATAAATTTAAAGTGTCCAATTTTTTTTTTCCCCCCAATTAAGGGGCAGTTTAGCGTGGCCAATCCACCTACCCTGCACATCTTTGGGTTGTGGGAGCGAGACCCAGGCAGACACGGGGAGAATGTGCAAACTCCGCACGGTAAGTGCTCTAAGCTACAGGGCTGTGCACCGGGTGCTGGAAGGTGGGATTAGGAAGGGCACCTGGGTATGCTTGTGCTGGCATGGTCAAGAGGGGACGAATGGGGCAGCACGGTGGCTCAGTGGTTAGCACTGCAGCCTCACGGCGCCGAGGTCCCAGGTTCGATCCCGGTCCCGGGTCACTGTCCGTGTGGAGTTTGCACGTTCTCCCCGTGTGAGCGTGGGTTTCGCCCTCACAACCCAAAGATGTGCAGGGTAGGTGGATTGGCCACGATAAATTGCCCCTTAATTGGAAAAAATGAATTGGGTACTCTAAATTTGTAAAAAAAAAGGAATGGGCAATGAAGGCTGGCTTTTCCGATGACGCTCTCGTCCCGTGAATGAATAATAATAATAATAGCTTATTGTCACAAGTAGGTTTGAATGAGGTTACTGTGAAAAGCCCCTAGTCACCACATTCCGGCGCCTGTTCGGGGCGGCCGGTACAGGAATTGAACCGTGCTGCTGGCCTTGCTCTGCTTTACAAGTCAGCTGTTTTGCCCACTGTGCTAAACCAGCCCCAGAATAAGAATAGAGCCTGCAATTCTGGAGTAATTATAAAGTGCTCCAGACGAGAATCACCGGCAAAAATGACACAAGGCGCAGTCTCGAAGTGGCAGTTGTGAAACTTTAATTGTAATGTTCAGAAAGTTTGCCCGTTACAAGGCTTTCGCTAATTGGCTGGGATTTTCCGGCTCTGCCCACCACTGGGATCTCGCAGAAAGTTAATAGCACTTCGGCAGTCCTGCTGCTCCGCCCGGCCCCCCCCACAACCCCCATCTCGGGGCCGGACCTGCCAGGGCGAGGCCCGGGAAATCCCAACCATGGATTCCGTGAAAGACAACATTCATTCAGGCCACAAGATGGGAATCTCTCAAAGACATGTGGAATCAGAGTGTCAAAGACAAGTTTCATTTGGCCAAGAGAATCAGTCACTCCCTCTGCCCCCTAATGTCTATTTTCATTTGCAAACAAGCGGTTATAAAAATCTTGTCGCCCTTTATGGAACCCGACAGGGTAAATAGGGAGGAAACTGTTCCCAGTGGCAGGAAGGGTGTTGCTAACCAGAGGACCGAAGATTTAAGACAATTTACAGAAGAAACTAGGGGAGGCAGCGAGACATTTGTCACACGCAACGGATCGTTGCGATCTGAGACATGTTGCTGGTAAGGAAATCGGATAAATCCTTGAAACGTTATTGGAAAGGGGCAGGGAAGTGGAAAGTTCTTTCAAAGTCCAGCAAGGGGACAATGGGCCGAATGCACAGTAGCGCAGTGGTTAGCACTGTTGCTACGCAGCGCCAAGGACCCAGGTATGATTCCCGGCTTGAGTCACTGTCTGTGCGGAGTCTGCACATTCTCCCCGTGTCTGTGTGGGTTTCCTCCGGGTGCTCCGGTTTTTTCCCACAAGTCCCGAAAGACGTGTTTGTGAGGGGAATTGGACATTCTGAATTCTCCCTCAGCGTACCCGAACAGGCGCCGGAGTGTGGAGGCTAGGGGATTTTCACAGTAACTTCATTGCAGTGTTAATGTGAGCCTACTTGTGGCAGGTAGGCTTATATTAACTACTTGTGGGTTGTGGAATGAGGTCGACCGATAGTCCAGGGGTCCTCCCTCCGAACTGTTTCCTCTGCCAGGCTGACTCCCCGCAGGAAAGTTGGGAGTCACGGAACCATCAGAAAAACATAGGGGGGGCAGCACGGTGGTGCAGTGGTTAGCACTGCTGCCTCACGGCGCCGAGGTCCCAGGTTCGATCCCGGCTCTGGGTCACTGTCCGTGTGGAGTTTGCACATTCTCCCCGTGTGAGCGCGGGTTTCGCCCCCACAACCCAAAGATGTGCAGGGTAGGTGGATTGGCCACGCTAAATTGCCCCTTAATTGGAAAAAATAAATTGGGTACTCTAAATTTAAAAAAAAAACGAAAAACATAGCGAGGAAACTTACGTTGAAAGGAGAAAGATTATTACACATACTCTGGCACTGAAAGCATTTTTCTGTCGACTGTGAAACTTCAGAAGTGTGGAGGGGAAGTCTTGAGGAGGTGCATTCAACACAGAGCATTACTGAACCACATGTGTTATGCCACTGGGAAGCTGTTATAACATTCGGAGCTTCCAGTTCAGCATCTGCTGGCCGAACAACACACTGGTGTCTGCATTTCCCCCGACCTGCCATCGGGGAGATAGTGAACCCCAAGTTCAGATAATCGTTAGAATTGTTTTTAAATGCTGCACTATGTGCTATAACCCTGTGGAGGATAATCATTCAGTTGACTACTTGAAGATGGCCTAAGTGCCAAAGACTTGCGTTGAAGAAACGGAGAACTGAATCCCGTTGAATTCACAGAGGCGGGAGATCTTTCTTCAGCTGTACTGCTTCTCCGTTTTGACGAGCTGGCAGTACATCACCAAGGACGAAACAAGCCCAAGTATCTGAGGAAGAAGGAGCGGGAGGAGGGAAGAAAAGATCACAAATTAGAACAGAGAAACTCACCTTTTGCTCCTGTTTGATTTTCGGGTTCTGAAGGCTGGGACGCAGCTGAGGCAGGCAACTCAAGCGGTCAAGGTGAGGTGGAACCAAGATTGTGCTCCGGGGGGGGGGGGGGGGGGGGGGGGGGGGGGGGGGGGGTGTTTCGAGTCCGTTTGGTTTTTGCCCCATGATTTTGGCCGCTATCAGCACCTTCTTCATTCCTCAATGCTACCATTAACACTCCCTTGGTGTTGCCCCTGAACCGCCTAAAGAGGAAGAATATGCAGGGCTGCAATATGGAGCTTAGGAGGGGCAAGAGAGAAGGAACGAACAAAACTGGGGATTTCCATTGGCCTGGAGTTCTCCAGGGATCGAAGATCCAGAAAAATAGGGCAGCACGGTGGCGCAGTGGGTTAGCACTGCTGCCTCACGGCGCTGAGGTCCCAGGTTCCATCCCAGCTCTGGGTCACTGGTCGTGTGGAGTTTGCACATTCTCCCAGTGTTTGCGTGGGTTTCGCCCCCACAGCCCAAAGATGTGCAGGGTAGGTGGATTGGCCACACCCTAATTGCCCCTTAACTGGAGAAAATGAATTAGGTACTCTAAATTTAAAAAAAAAAAGATCCGGAAAAATCACCGTGGCATTAATAAAAAAATTGCATATGTCGTGCCCGCTTCTTTAGATGTTGATCTTTACCAGATGAAAGAAATATTGAAAATGGGAGAAATGATAGCCTTTTTGCTTTCCAATTGATGTAGGAAGGCAGTGTGTCACAAGGATAGATGTGTTGGGAGGTGGGGGGAAGGGGAAAGGGGTGGGGAGGGGAGGGGGGAATCATGTGAAGAAACCTCCAGGAATACATTTAATCCCAGTTGGCAACCCTAAAAGAGACAGTGAGTTAGAGACAGAGTTCCAGACAGGCTACAGTTCAGGGCGACGGTATATTTTAGACAACAAACTTTTTTTTGTTGAATCCTGGTGCCAAAAAAACTACAGGTTACGCACAGCAAAAATATATGTCTTCAATTCAACACAGAAAACAGCCTAAGGCCCTTTGGAAAGAATATTTTTTGGAATAGCAAAGGAGCAGTCGCCAAAGCCATTTTGGGACAGAAGCTGAAAGCTTTGTCGGAAAAAATGGGTGTGGTGAACATTTTCAAGAGAAGAGCAAAATAAAGAGCATCAGGAAAGGAGTTTTAGAAAGTAAGACTGAGATGATGGTGTGGTATTATCATAACTGTGAGAACTGCAAGGGTTAATGAAGTGTCTAGAGTAGCCTTAGAGGGAGCTACAGTTACAAGTATACAAGACAGATGCTAAGCCTTGTGGGAGAGTATGTGCAAGAGTTAGCTGGAGAGAGTCAGAAATATAAATAGTGTAAGCGAGAGCAGATCATAGTTTATATCAGTATTAAGATTAGCTGTAGATGAATATAGTTTAAATATTAATAATGAACTGTGTATTCTTTAGGAGTACGTGTCGAATCCAAATTAGTAGTGTTATTAAATTTATAGCTTTGTTTAAGTTCAAGCTATTTTGTGGTCTTTGTGACTGCTACGCCAGTCATCCTGAAATAAGCAACACAAAGAACACCACTGATGGGAAGGGGAAGAACACATAAAAAGCCAACATATGGAGAGGGTGACCTGGTCGGAGGAGGATGTAAAGCTCTAGAGCAGGTAGATCCCAGATGAGGATTTTAAATTCAATGTATTGGGGAACTGGGAACCAACTTAACAACAGTGATTATTTGCATTCGTAAGACCATAAGACATATGAGCAGAATTAGGCTATTCGGCCCATCGAGTCTGCTCCGCCATCCGACCATAGCTGATATGTTTCTCATCCCCATTCTCCTGCCTTCTCCCCATCAGGCCTTCCCCTTATTGAGCAAGAAATCCCCTTATTAATCAAGAACACCAGGTTTGTGCTGGAGATGCTGGATTGCAGAACAAGAGCTGGAAGATGGAATTAGACAGAATAGTTCTTTCTCAGAACATAAGAACTAGGAGCTGGAGTCGGCAATTTAGCCTCTCGAGCCTGCTCCACCATTCAATACGGTCATGGCCTGATTCCCATCCTGGCCTCAACTCCAACATCTTGCATGTTCTCCATAACCCTTCAACCCATGACCAATTAAAAATCTGTCTTACTCCTCCTTAAGTTTATTACCCCAGCATCCACCGCACTCTGGGTAGCGAATTCCACAGATTCACAACTCTTTGGGAGAAGTAGCTTCCCCTCAACTCCGTTTTAAATGTGCGACCCCTTATGCTGAGTCTATGACCTCTCGTTTTAGAATGCCCCACAAGATGTAGCATCTGCTCCACGTCTACTTTATCCATACCTTTTATTGTCTTATGTACCTCAATTTGATGTCCAATGTAGCCAGGTAAAATGGCTAACTCCCGATTTAAAATGGCTAACTCCCGATTTAAAATGGCTAACTCCCGATTTAAAATGGCGAAGGGCAAAGGCTGATGGGAAAATCAGCCAACAGGACAAAAATGAGCAGCTGCAGGTTGTGTATTTACCTATGGAAAGGCCAGACAAGATCGATACCGGCAACCATCAGCATAACAAAACACCATCCATCTGCATATTAATGAGCAATCCCCGGGAACAATGAGCAATATTTAGACACATAAAGCCAAACCAGACTCTTTGGCGCCAGCAGAAGCCTACACAAAGGGAGGTGAACGACCACCTCAGGACCGCCCATCGATCAGGCATTGGAGAAAATCGAACCAAGTGATTGGGACAAAGTCCAATCACTTGGAACCAGGTACAGGGTCCGCCCCGAAAGGCGGGAAGCCCATGGGGACTATAAGAATCAAGCCCAAGTTCAAATCGTCCTTCTCTTCTTGACCGGGTCACTCAGCAACGCGAACCAACCCTTGACAGTGACCGGTCCAGCCGCCGCTGATATCCAGTAAGTCTTACTTCAACGCTCGCTACGAGATAGGCGCTCCTCGCTATCAATCTGTACCAACTTCGAATCCCGCAGGCTCAGAACCCGAACGAAAGGCCATTCGTTTCCCTGACCTGGTGGGCCAGTCCGAAGTTAAGTATTGGCCTGTTAGTCATAGAAGTAGCTTAGACGTAGAATTTGTACATGAGTCATGATTACTGTGTATAATAAATGTGCTTTGATTTAACTCTTACTAAGCGGTGTGTTGATTTATTGATCATTACTCGGACTTGAACCACGTGGCGGTATCAGAAAGATACCTGGCGACTCAAGAGCAAAGGTGATAAAACAGAGCAATTAAACTAAGGCAAAGTTAGCAACACCCCTCATTCTTCTAAACTGTAGAGAGTATAGACCCAAACTGCTCAATATCTCTCTTCATACGACAAACCCCTCATCTCTGGAATCAACCGAGTGAACCTCCTCTGAACTGCCTCCAATGTCACTACATCTTTCCTCAAATAAGGAGACCAAAACTGTACACAATACTCCAGGCGCGGTCTCACCAATGCCTTGTTTAGTTGCAACAACACTTCCTTACCTTTATATTCTCTATTGCTTTAACTATAAATAGCAACATTCCATTCGCTTTCTGTATTATCTGCTGTTCCTGCATGTTAGTTTTCTGTGACTCGTGCACAAGGACACCCAGGTCCCTCTGCATCGGAGCTCCCCAAAGTCTCTCCCCATTTAGATAATAAGTTGCCTCCCCATTTTTCCGACCAAAATGCATGACCTCACACGTATCCACGTTAAACTCCATCTGCCACATTTTGGCCCATTTATGTCGTAGAACATCCCACTTTGCCTCACAGGAGCACAATCAGACACGATTAGACATCAAACCATATTAAGGGGATAGGAGGACAAAACAGATAGGTTTTCAGTGGAGTCTAAAAGGGGGGGGGGTGGCGAGGGGTAGAGGGGGAAGGAGAGAATTCGAGAATGCAGTCAACTGAAGGCACGACTGTCAAAGGTGAAGCGATTAAAATCGCAGGAAGCCAGAATCGAGGGAATGCCGAGCTCTCAGGGGGGTTACTGGCTGGAGAGGTAACAGGAATAGGGAGAGGCCAGGTCATGCCTGGTGACAGGGATTGGGCGAGGAGGACATTGGAGAAATTGAAGTGAGGGGGTCGCAAAAGTGAATCCAGAGACAGAAGTGAAGAGTTAAGCAACACTGAGGTGCTGGAAACAGCCAGTTCTGGTGACCATGATGTGGAGATGCCGCCGTTGGACTGGGGTGGGCAGAGTAAGAAGTCTGACAACACCAGGTTAAAGTCCAACAGGTTGGTTTCGAATCACTAGCTTTCAGAGCACTGCTCCTTCCTCAGGTTAACCTGGTGTTGTAAGAGACTTCTTGCAGTTCTGGTGATGGCAGGGGAGTGAGGTTTGGAGCTTGCTCAGGACCAAGCAGAAGCTATTGGTCTTACACAATATGAAGAAACCTCTCCTAAACGGCCAACCCCTTCAGTCTGAGACCCACGGGCCCATGTTCTAGATTCCCCAGCCAGAGGTAACATCTTCTCATCATGTCAAGCCCCTTAAGACTGCTGTATGTTTGAATGAGATCAACTCTCATTCTTTAAAGCTCCAAAAATATAGGCCTAGTCTGGTCAATCTCTCCCCTTGGGACAATCCTCTCATCCCATAAATCAGTGGACCTTAATTGGACTTCACCTAGGACAAACATGCCCCCCTTATATAAAGAGACTAAAACAACACATTGTATCCCATTTGCCTCACCAAGGTCCCAAATAATTGGAGTTAAGAAGTCTTTATTCCTATACGCCAATCAATTTGTAACATACCGTTTGCCTCCTTAATTGCAAGCTATTCCATCACGTTATCTTTCTGTGACTGGAGACACTAATTCTGATTGTGAATCGGAAAAGTATGGAAAGGTAAGATCCCATCCCTAGTTCGCGTAACGTTCGTTGCTCGCTCTGTGAAGTAACGTACCTGTAGCACTGGGATGCAAAGTCCAAAGATGCAGACAGCCACAACGTTCTCCTTCAGCCACTCAATAACCTTTTCATAGCAGGCCTACCGACACAAGGAAAAAAATTAAACCCTATGGAGAACTGAACGTCACGTGGCTTTAAGGCTTAAAGGGACAGTCCGCTATGTTGCACAGTGCTCCAACACAGGACTTCCCCTGATTGGCAATATTACTCTGCTTGTATTTTCTTTCTGATTTAAATTTAGAGTCCAATCCACCTACCCTGCACATCTTTGAGTTGTGGGGGTGAGACCCACGCAGACATGGGGAGAATGTGCAAACTCCACACGGACAGTGACCCGGGGCTGGGATCGAACCCGGGTGCTCGGTGCAGTGAGGCAGCAGTGCTAACCACTGCGCCACCTCTGGTTGTGTTTTCAATTCTAAATTTGCGATGACTGATTCCTTCTCTGATTGGAACCCAGAAACAGGAGTTGGCCATTCAGCCTCTTGAGCCTATTTTTCCATTCAATGAGACTCATTCTGTACACCCAATTTACCCCCACATCCCAAAATACCTTTGGCTCACAAAAATCTCTCAATCTTAACTTGAAAATTAACAATTGTTCGCGCATCAATTGCTGTTTCTGGAATAGAGTTCCAACCTTCTGCTAATCTTTTCACGTAGAAGTGTTTTTTAATCCCACTCCTGAAACGCTGTCTCTCATTTTTCGCTGGGTAGCGAAATTCCAGGATTAACGACCTTCCGAGACGAAATTCCCCCTCATCTCCGTCTGAACTGGAAGATCTCTTATTCTGAAGCAATGCCCCCTGGGTTGTAGGCCGGAGTTCTCCGGCTGTTGCGATTCTCTGCTCGCACTGCACCCCCGCCCGTGGGTTCCCCGGCAGCAAGGGAAGACTTCGATGGGAAATCCCATTGACAAGCAGCGGTGGGAGTTGGGAATACCGTCGGCAGCGAACGGCGTGCTGCCGGGAAACATGCGGGGGACCAGAGAATCCAGCCCATAGATTTACCCACGAGGTGGGGGGAGACATCCTTTCAGCATCTACCTTGTCGAACCTCCTCAGAACCTTATGTTTCAAAAAGTCATGAGGGCAGCACGGTGGAGCAGTGGTTAGCACTGCTGCCTCATGGCGCCGAGGTCCCAGGTTTGATCCCGGCCCTGGGTCACTGTCTGTGTGGAGTTTGCACATTCTCCCCGTGTCTGCGTGGGTCGCGCCCCCACAACCCAAAGATGTGCAGGCTAGGTGGATTGTACACGCTAAATTGCCCCTTAATTGGAAAAAATGAATTGGATATTCTAGGCCCAATCTTTCCTGATAAGGACGTGCAAAAGTGCACAATTGGAGGATCGCAGAGATCTCAGAGGGCTGCCGGGGTGGAGGAGGTCACAGAGAGGGGACCGCAGCGCCTACGGACAACTAACGCGCGACTCACGTCTTTCCACCAGGTATTGGAATTAGTTGAGCAGTCGTCGACCAGTTTGAAACAGCACGAGGTGGGCACCTTTGTTCCGTTTAAGATGTTGAACCAGTCTTCGTAATGCACCACGCCACAACAGCGGAACTGGACAGGGGAGGGAACACACATGGTACACGGTCAGTTTCTCTACTAACCCAAACTCCTGCCCAGTAACAGTTGAGAGGGAAGGTACACCAGTGGAATGACCTTACATCTGTCTGCACAATGTCCCAGCCACTTGTCAGCCCACTGTTACCCGAGGTGTTGTAGAATTGCAGCCCATTCTTCAGCTCCTCCTTCGCGTAACTATTTATCTAGGATCAATACACAATAGAAAAAAAGTACATGGGTTTGCCGGCAAACTATTAGTTCCATACAGCTGAAGGTGGTGTATAGAGCACGGCTTACAAGGGCGAGGATGAGCCGGCTCTTTGAGGGGGTAGAAGAGGTGTGTGAACGTTGTGGGGGGGCCCTGCAAACCACTTTCATATGCTTTGGTCCTGTCCAAAACTGGAGGATTACTGGAAGGAGGTTTTTTGGGGTAATCTCTAAAGTGGTGCACGTGAAACTGGACCCGAGCCCCCGGGAGGCCATATTCGGGGTGTCGGACCAGCCGGGGTTGGAAACGGGCGCGGAGGCCGATGTCGTAGCCTTCGCCTCGTTGATCGCCTGAAGGTGGATCCTGTTAGGGTGGAGATCAACCTCTCCACCCTGTGCCCTGGCGGGGCGGGGGGGACCTGCTGGAATTCTCAGCGCTTGAGAAAGTCAAATTCAGGGCAGGATGGAGGGATTCTACAATTCATGGGAATTATTCATTATGTACTTTCGAGAATTGGATCACATCGAACATTAGGGGGGTTGGGGGTTGGGGGGAGCGGGGACTGTGTGTGTTAATGGTGACTGTGGGTGATTCCTGATCCCTTTTTGTCATTTGTTTATGTTAACATGCGGGCTAATGTCTGGGGTTTGGTGGGAGGATGGGATCGTTGTTATTGACATGGGGATTGACATTACATTCGTTACTGATTATTGTTGGTGGTGTAAATTTGGGAGAAAATGTGAAAAAGGAGGAGAATAAAAAATATTTTAAAAAGCAAAACAATTAGTTCCAATATTAATAGCTGGCTGATCAATCAAACACTGCTTGATCAATGAATTTGAATACAAGACGACAACAGATCAATCAGATCCACAGGGTGAGTGATCCAAGCAGACGCCAGGCCCCAGCTGATTGATTGAGCCAACCTCGTGTCGGGATTTCAGTGTATATCGTGTTGGTGCCCGTCAGCCTGGGTTTGGGTGGGGCCGAGTGTCGGGGACACTGATGTTAAATGTTTGGGCGAAGTGGGAACCCGCACTTACGCTTTCCTGGTTACACAGGAACAAGATTCCGATGATCATTTCGAGGAGGAAGATGACCAGGAGAACCACGAAGAACTGGAAGGGAAGAACAACGAATGTCATGAAGAGTTGGAATTGGAAACCAAATGAAAACAGAGACATGCATTGCCCCATCGTGAGCAGCAGACAATGATATTACAGACATGGGGAGATGGTGGTGCATTGGTATTATTTCATAGAATTTACAGTGCAGAAGGAGGCCATTCGGCCCATCGAGTCTGCACCGGCTCTTGGAAAGAGCACCCTACCCAAGGTCAACACCTCCACCCTATCCCCATAACCAGTAACCCCACCCAAAACTAAGGGCAATTTTGGACACTAAGGGCAATTTATCATGGCCAATCCACCTAACCTGCACATCTTTGGACTGTGGGAGGAAACCGGAGCACCCGGAGGAAACCCACGCACACACGGGGAGAACGTGCAGACTCCGCACAGACAGTGACCCAAGCCGGGAATCGAACCTGGGACCCTGGAGCTGTGAAGCAATTGTGCTATCCACAATGCTACCGTGCTGCCCTTATTGTTGCTGGACTAGTAATCCAGACCCCCCCCAAATCTGGTCCAGCGACCGAGGGTCAAATCTCACTAGAGCAGATGGTGAAATTTGAATTCAATAAAAATCGGAAATTAAAAATCCAATAATTGCCAGGAGTTGATTGTTGTACAAACAACTCAAACGGCATTTATTTCAACGGGCAATAAACAATAATAATCTATGTTGTCACACTGCGATGAAGTTACTGCGCCACATTCCGGCGCCTGTTCGGGTACACAGAGGGAGAATTCAGAATGTCCAATTTACCCAACAAGCACGTCTTTCAGGACTTGTGGGCAGCACGGTAGCACAAGTGGATAGCACTGTGGCTTCACAGTGCCAGGGTCCCAGGTTCGATTCCCAGCTGGGTCACTGTCTGTGCGGAGTCTGCACGTTCTTCCCGTGTCTGCGTGGGTTTCCTCCGGGTGCTCCGGTTTCCTCACACAGTCCAAAGACGTGCAGGTTAGGTTGACTGGCCGTGTTAAATTGCCCTTAGTGTCCAAAAAGGTTAGGAGGGGTTATTGGGTTACGGGGATAGGGTGGAAGTGAGGGCTTAAATAGGTCGGTGCAGACTCGATGGGCCGAATGACCTCCTTCTGCACTGTTTGTTCTATGTTCTATGAAACCGGAGGAAACCCACGCAGACACGGGGAGAACGTGTAGACTCCGCAAAGACAGTGACCCAAGCCGGGTATTGAACCTGGGACGCTGGAGCTGTGAAGCAACAGTGCTAACCACTGTGCTACCATGCTGCAAATGCCGCCCAGCCAGTGATGCCCACGTCCAATTATTAAAAAATAAAGAACTATTCAGAACCTCAAACCCAAGGCCCAAACTATTGGCTTCGGCTGAGAATCGAGCGGCCCCTAAACCTGAACTCAAATGCAAAACAGATCGCAGAACAGAAAGCGTTTGCTATCTGTTGGGTGTTGTTTGAATAATTTTGGGGAGTAGGCCGGTAAAACTGCAAAATAGTAACTGTGGGATCTTATTACATCCACCTAATAAGGCAGTTAGGGCCTCGGACGAATGTCTTATCTGAAAGACGTAGGGGAGGGTGGAGGTGGATTTTGCACTCGTATCTCTAATGCAGAGATTCAAACCCGCAATCTATTGACACAGGGGCAAGATTGCTACCCACTTGTTAGCACATGGGAGTGGCAGAATGAGTTATGGACAAGAGCTGACACTCTCATATCAACCCTCCACTAAACAGAAACTCCACGCCCAAGGCACCAAGGCCTGTTGGTCCTTTTAACGGACTATTAAATTTGGTGAAATTCGATACTCACGCTAAGTAGGAGGCAGCGGTTCTCAATCACTGCACCGAGGCAGCCCAGGAATCCCACGATCATGATGACCGAGCCGGCAGCAATGAAGAAGTTGGCCGCGGTGAGAGATGGAAAGGATGAGGAGAGGGTCACAAAGTTCCCCTGTGTTATCACGAGCCACACTCCGACTCCCAGAAGCCCGCAGCCTCCCAGCTGGAACGGGATACAATCATTTACATTTTCAAAAGAAAAAAACAACATTCCCGAGGCTCTGCATCGGAGCATCGTCACAGGAGAGCGATCAAAGTCTGACACTGAGCCTCATGAGGAGACATTGCAATAATATAAAAGCAAAATACTGCAGATGCTGGAGATCGGAAATAAAAACGGACAATGCTGGGAAAACTCAGCAGGTCTGGCAGCATCGACCGAGATAGAAACAGTTAACATTTCAAGGTCCAAGGTGATTTTTCTTCAGAACTTTGGAGATATTCTGACAGGAGCCCAGAAGCCATTTGGTTTTAAGAGTGTCTTAAAGGACCGACAGAGAGTTGGGGGCACATTGGAAGGTTAATTCCAGAGGTTCGGACAGAGGTTACTGAAGGTTCAACTGTCAAATGAAGGGATGTTTGCAAGAGGTCAGGTTCGGAGGAGCAGAGACGTCTCAGAGGACTGTAAAGCTGGAGAAGGTTACAGAGACAGGGAGGAGTGAGGAAATGGAAGAACATTTGCTCAAGGATGACAATTTTAAAATTCCGAGGCAGCTGGACAGGAGTTAATAAAGGTCAGCAATAGAGGAGGCTGAATGGGAGCTGATGTGAGTTAGAACGTAATGCAGCAGACAACCCATTGGAAAGTGAGCTCGTAGGTGAACATCCTTGATGTTTCTTTTTGGTCACTGCATCCCCGTCCTTAATGATGAGGCAAACTGACTGCAATGGTCCCAGATTTGATGTCTGGTCACTAATCAGATCGCTGATTCAAACTAGAGCAGTCTGGGGCTTGTTAAGAAATTCATCCATTGAGGCACCATGGAGGGGCAGTGGTTAGCACTGCTGCCTCACGGCGCTGCAGACACGGGTTTGATCCAGGCCCTTGGTCACTGTCCGTGTGGAGTTTGCACATTCTCCCCGTGTCTGCGCGGGTCTCACCCCCACAACCCAAAGATGTGCGGGATAGGTGGATTGGCCACGCTAAATTTCCCCTTAATTTGAAAAAGAAGAATTGGGTACACTAAATTTAAATAAATGAATGAATGAATAAATAAATAAATTTAAAGTATCCAATTAATTTTTGTTTCCAATTAAGGGGCAAGTTAGTGTGGCCAATCCACCTACCCTGCACATCTTTGGGTTGTGGGGGGTGAAATCCACGCAGACACGGGGAGAATGTGCAAAGTCCTCATGGACAGTGACCCGGGGCCGGGATCGAACCCGGGGACCTCGGCGGCGTGAGGCAGCAGTGCTAACCACTGCTCCACCAGGCCGTCCAACATTGCTGAACATATTTAAGACTGAGATCGGTGGGTGTTTGAGCTCTCAGGAGATAAAGGGATCGAGGGGGCTGCGTATTGAGGCTGAAGATTAGCCACCTTCAAATTGAATGGCAGAGTAGGAGTGTGGGTCTGTGTCAGCTCTTATTTCTCATGTTCTGACAGTGCAGCATTCCCTCAGTACCGCAATGAGAACGTCAGCCTGGAATGCTCACTGGATGGGGGACCTGAGCCCCTGACTTTCTGACTTAGAATCAAATACATTCCAACAGCGACTACACTTCCAAAGACAAATCATTGGCTGTGGGGCGCTTCGGGACATTCCAAAGTCAGAACATAAAAGGCAGGGTTCCATGTTATCTCTACTAACTGAGCCTTTGGTCGGGCGAAAGAGTTCCCATGGCAACTCTGGTCTTCCTTGTCCACGGAGTGGTGTCAGGCGAGAACGCAGGCTTCTGCGGAAGTTGATTCCATTGTCAGATGATCCGGATTCGGTTGCTGTTAGCAGGTCGCATTGTTGGGCATGGCTCCCACCTTCCTTGGCAGGGTCACATGGCGTCTGAGGCCCAGGCCTATTATGCTTGGCTCAGGCTCCTCACACGGTCGCAGTGAAGTCAAAGCGCATGAGCGTGAAGCCCCTACCCCACCGCTCGCCCACAACCCACAGGAGTTGGACTCCGTGTGAGTGGGTCGGGTCCTGATGCTCTTTTCCCGTAGAAACCCTATGAAGAAGGAGTCCTCCATCTTATTAAAGCAACAGGAAAGCCTCCAGGGATGTACTTGCTGTTCCAATAAATCTCCTCAACATTTTATATCTGAAATTTAATCTGGCTGGCCCTTGGTCAAGGCTACAATGCCATGAATAACAATTATCTTTCTAAATCATCCGTTTTTCAGGATTAAAAATAATTTGACTCTCCTCCATTAGGAACACCGGAGCACGGACTGTGTGTGTTAATGGAGACTATGGGTGATCCCTAATTCCTTTTTGTCATTTGTTTGTGTGAACATGCGGGCTAATGTTTGGGGTTTGGTGGGAGGATGGGATCGTTGTTATTGATATGGGGATTGACATATTCGTTACTGATTATTGTTTATTGTTGGGTGTAAATTTGGGAGAAAATGTGATAAAGGAGAATAAAAAATATTTTTTTTTAAAAAAGGAACACCGGAACAGAAGTTACCCATTCGGTCCCTCTAAACTATTCTGCCATTTAACTAGATCATGGCTGATCTTCTATCGCAACCTATTTCCCCCCACTACCCCCGTATCCCTTATGATGGTATCCTGAAATTTATCAGCCTCTGCTTTGAACACCCTCAATGACTGAGTCTCCACAGGCCTCTGGGATAGAGAATTCCAAAGATTCAGCACCCTCTGACTGAAGGAATTCCCCCTCCTCTCGGTCCTAAACGGCCGACCTCTTATTCTGACACTGTGCCCCCTGGTTCTAGATCCCCTGCCCAGCCAGAGGAAGCATCCTCCCTACATCCACCCTGTCGAGCTCTGGAAGAACCGCTGTACACTTCAATGAGATCACCTCCCATTCTTCAAAACTCAGGGGAATACAGGTCCGGTCTCCTCAGTCTCTTATCATTGGATATCCCGTCATCCCAGGGGTTAGTCTGGCGAACCTTTCCTGCATTCCTCTGTGCCAAATAATTACTTAGGTAAGGAGACCAAAACTGTACATAATACTCTAGGTGTGGTCTCACCAAGGCTCCATACAATTGCAACAAGACCTATCTGGAAGAACCGCTGTACACTTCAATGAGATCACCTCCCATTCTTCAAAACTCAGGGGAATACAGGTCCGGTCTCCTCAGTCAAGAACATGCAGCTGTATAGAACCTTAGTTAGGCCACACTTGGAGTATAGTGTTCAATTCTGGTCGCCACACTACCAGAAGGATGTGGAGGCTTTAGAGAGGGTGCAGAAGAGATTTACCAGAATGTTGCCTGGTATGGAGGGCATAAGCTATGAGGAGCGATTGAATAAACTCGGTTTGTTCTCACTGGAACGAAGGAGGTTGAGGGGCGACCTGATAGAGGTATACAAAATTATGAGGGGCATAGACAGAGTGGATAGTCAGAGGCTTTTCCCCAGGGTAGAGGGGTCAATTACTAGGGGGCATAGGTTTAAGGTGAGAGGGGCAAAGTTTAGAGTAGATGTACGAGGCAAGTTTTTTACGCAGAGGGTAGTGGGTGCCTGGAACTCACTACCGGAGGAGGTAGTGGAGGCAGGGACGATAGGGACATTTAAGGGGCATCTTGACAAATATATGAATAGGATGGGAATAGAAGGATACGGACCCAGGAAGTGTAGAAGATTGTAGTTTAGTCGGGCAGTATGGTCGGCACGGGCTTGGAGGGCCGAAGGGCCTGTTCCTGTGCTGTACATTTCTTTGTTCTTTGTTCTTTGTTCTATCTACTCCTGTACTCAAATCACCTTGCAATATATGCTCACATACCAATTGCCTCCCCAATTGCTTGTTGCACCTACATTTTAGCTTTCAGTGACTATCAACACTTCCCAATCCCTCCCCATTTAAGAAATATTCATTATTTCTGTTTTTCCTACCAAAGTGGATAACTTCACATTTTTCCACATGGACGGATGGAGCTCGCAGAGAGTCGCCTCGCTCCGGCGCCATCTTGGGGGAGTTGATATTCCATCTGCTGTGTTCTTTCCCAATTGCCTAGCCTGTCAAAATCCCCTTGAAGCTTCCTTGCATCCTCCTCACAACCCACATTCCCACCAGGTTTTGTGTCATCAGTAAACTTGTAAATGTTATATTTGGTCCACACATCCAGATTATTGATCTAGCCCGGAACCTTCTGGTCCCACCCGCGGTGGAAATTTTCGTGGGCGGGATGGAAAACTTGACGGACCTGCCAAAGGTCCGCTCTGACTTTGGGCGGGAATCTCTGGCCTGTCCTGTGGCAGGGAGGGAGGGGGAGATCGGAAAATCCTGGCCCGAGATTGTGTTATGGGCCAGGGTTTAGAGAACCCTAAAGTGTATCATGGAGTTCACCTGACCCACAACTTTTACTAGATTGTGGTATGGGGAGCACACAGCCCACTCTACAGGTGTGGTACAGCAGAAATGGAAAAGTATTTTTTAAAGCAAAACAATGTTTATTCTATGAACTCAAGTTAACCTTTTTAAAACATACAGTGAACATCTTATCAACCATCAATTCAAATACAACCCCCAAAGAATACAACACTAAGTAATTCTTACTTTCCTTTTAACATCCATAAGACTTAAAACACCTTTTAACAGAAGCACATCAGTTTAAAGTCACTGCTGAGAACATTTATAATTCTGAATTCACCAAATGATCAAGAGACAGTCTTTTCATGGCAGAGAGATCAACAGTACACCTGTTCTGTCTGGCTTCAGCTCCAACACTGAAAACGAAACTAAAACACACCCTGCAGCAAACAGCCTAAAACGAAAGTAAAAAGCTGACAGACAGCCAAGCTCCACCCACCCTGACATCATTGCAGTAATACACACCCATTTCTTAAAGGTACTCAAACTATAGATATTTATATACACACCCATTTATAAACACCCATTTCTTTTTACTTAATACTAAACTAGCAAATAAACAAATAACTGTAGATCAAACTATTAAAAAAGATAGATAATTACTAATAATTATTAATTTCTTCTCTCTAGCTCTGTACTCTCTGCACTCGACATGCATTCCTCTAGAAAAGAGCGAGGAAACATTTATATAGGTCCTGATTGTGTGGCCATCTAGTGTTCAGTTACCTGTACTAGCTCTGCGATTATAAATGCTGCAATAATAACATCTAATTATTTGTTGGAGCTAGGCTAGAGATCGCAAAAATAATAAAATTTGGCCAGCACAGTGGTTAGCACTGCTTTTTAAAAATCGAGGGGCAATTTAGCGTGGCCCAGCCACCTACTCTGCACATCTTTGGCTTGTGGGGGTGAGACCCACGCAGACACGGGGAGAATGTGCAAACTCCACATGGATAAGGATCGAACCCGGGTCCTTGGCCTGATCATGTATTATTACATACAGAGATCACTACACATTTCACCCCGCCAATCCCATGTATTCTCGTTTTGTTTATTAACCTCTTTATGGGACCTTATTGAAAGCCTTCTGAAAAATGCAAATACACCACATCCACTGGTTCTCCTATACCGTCTGCGTGGAGTTTGCACTTTCTCCCCGTGTGTGCGTGGGTTTCCTCCGGGTGCTCCGGTTTCCTCCCACAGTCCAAAGATGTGCAGGTTAGGTGGATTGGCCATGCTAAATTGCCCCTTATGAACAAAAGGTTAGGTGGGGTTACTGGGTTACGGCATAGGGTGGAGGCGTAGCCTTAAGTAGGGTGCTCTTTCCAAGGGCTGGTGGAGATTGGATGGGCTGAATGGCCTTCTTCTGCACTGTAAATTCTATGTTGACTCTGGCCAATCCTTTTTTTAAAATACATTTAGAGTACCCAATTCATTTTTTCCAATTTAGGGGCATTTTAGCGTGGCCAATCCACCTACCCTGCACATCTTTGGATTGTGGGGGCGAAACCCACGCAAACACAGGAAGATTGTGCAAACTTCACAAGGACAGTATCCCAGAGCCGGGATGGAACCTGGGACCTCGGTGCCGTGAGGCAGCAGTGCTAACCACTGTGCTACCGTGTTGCCCGACTCTGGTCAACCCTACCATTATTTTCTAAGTGTCCAGTTATCACACCCTTTTAATATGTTCTTTTATTTTCCCTGCTACCCATGTCGGACTAACATGTAAGGTTCTCAGTTTTCTCTCCCCCTCTTTTCTTAAGCAGTGGGGTTACATTTGCCACTTTCCAATCTGCAGGAACCATTCTGGAATCTATAGAATTTTGAAACACCATCTACAATGCATCCACCATCGCCACAGCCCCCTCTGTCAATACACTGGGATACAGATCATCGGGTCCAGGCGATTGATCAACTTTCAGCCTCTTTAATTCCTCCAGCACTACTTTTTTACCAATACCCGTTGATTTCAGGTCCTCAATCTCATTGGTCCCTTGGTTCCCCAATATTTCAGGGGCCTATTTTTTCGTATCTTCCTCTGTGAAGGCAGATACGAAAGACGGAACTTTCCTGCTGCCCAGGCCAGCGGGGTCTTCTTCATCCTGCCAACAGCCCAGCGGTGATGGGTGCATTCAGCCCATTGACAATGGTAGGACCAGGAGATTCCACGGCTGGCCAGTGCCATCTCCGCCACCACCAAACACTTGGCGGGTTGCGCGGAAAATCCTGCCGGAAAGTATTTGTTTATTTTATTTGGCATTTCCGTATTCCTCATTATAAATTCTGCATTCTCTGCCTGTAACCTTTTCCTTTTATCATACTTATAGAAGCTTTTACAGACCATTTTTATATTCCTGGCTAGTTTACATTCCCTTTCTTTCACAATTTCTTGGTTTTCCTTTGCTAAATTTTAAAATGATCTCAATCCTCAGGTTTACTATCTGCTTAGACAACGCCACGCGGACAGTGACCCGGGTCCTCAGCGCTGTGAGGCAGCAATGCTCGCCACGGGCGGCGTAGTGGTTATCACTGCTGCCTCAAGCGGCCGAGGACCCGGGTTCGATCCCTGCCCATGTGGAGGTTGACTTTGCACATTCTCCCCGTGTCTGCGTGGGTCTCACCCCCACAATCCAAAGATGTGCAGGGTAGGTGGATAGGCCGCGCTGAATTGCCCCTCAATTTAGAAAAAAAGCAGTGCTAACCACTGTGCCGCCAAAATCTTATTACTTTTGCGATCTCTAGCCTAGCTCCAACAAATAATTGGATGTTATTATTGCAGCATTTATAACCAGCACCCACTGGCATCATTCCACAAAGGCCATAACTGCCGAGGGAAATCTCATAGGGAGATTCAGGCAGTCACGTGGCCTAAATATCCACTCACATAAATAGACCTGACCAGAACTGGGCTGCAGGAACGGGGCTGTCCCAACTTCACTCGAACTGTGACAGAATGGGACCATGACATCCCACTTCAGGCTACGACTGTGACAGCGAGGAGCCTCTATGAGCAAGGGTCCCACTCGCAGTGAAATCGAGGACCGCCACCCCTCCCCATCTCAATCCAGTTTCCAGCGGGCAAGCGTCCGCATTGGCAATCTCACGTGGAGACTTACTCTACATCAAATCTGACCTCGCAATGCTCCACTCACCTGGATGAGTTCAAACGTTACCAAACAAAAGAGAGACGCGAGGGTTCACTCACCCAAAAGATGAGATTGAAGATGAACAACAGGTATTTCGTACATTGCAGGCAGCTTTGCCCCATCTTCAGCTTCTTGAGGTCTAGGAGTAAGAGGAAAGACAAATCAACAAGTCACAATGTTTTCCATCATCTCTGAACAACCATGGGACAAACCACAAGTCGGGCGACTTCCTTCTGCTTGTTTGGTCTCAGGTTATGAATGTCACGGCCAACGCCGCATTTACCTGGATTGTTCCAGTGTAGTCTCGATGGATGAAATGATCTCCTTCTTTGCTGTACTAGTCCGCTATAAGGCCCCAGTCGCCTCGAGAATCAACCACATTAAGCGTGGGTGGGATACGATGTTAAACTGAGGCCCCATCTTCCCGCTTGGGTCACCATTTTGAAGACGAGCAGGACAATTCTCCCTGGTGCCTTGGCCAATATTCATCACTCCACCGACATCACAAAAACTGACTTTCGGCTCACTGCCACACCGCCGTCTGTGGGAGCTTGCTGCTCACAAAGTTGCTGCCGTGTTTCCCGCATTACGACAGTGGGCACACTTCAAGGGCAGCTGATTGGCTGTAAATGTTATGGGTTTGTTCGAAGGTAGCGAAAGGCGCTATGCAGATGCAAGTCTTTCTTCCTTATTCCCACTTTCCCAGCTTATTGGTCAACTTGGGTTCTCAATTCCCATCGCGCCCGGAGGTAACTGTCACAGGCCACGTGTGCTCACGGGTGGCTAAAACACGCCTGAAGGCAAAAGCTCGAAAGTGTTCATGTTTCTATGCAGTACTACCCGAGTACGTTGGGACAGCTGGGCCCAGGGATCTTCCACAGTTCAGCAGCTTACTGACACCCAGAGTCGTGGGGTATCAAGCTGCCTTTATTACTGGAGGCTGAGGATAGAAGAGCTGGGAGCTGGTTATGTCAGAAGTACATAACACAGTTAGGCCACAGCTGGAATACTGTGCACAGTTCTGGTCACTGCAGAAAAATGTAAGGGTTAATTTAAGTGTATAAAATTGAGGGGTCTAGATAGTGTGGATAGATGGGATTTATTTCCCCCATTTGTGAGGTGTCTAACATCAGTGGGCAAAGATTTAGAGTTAAGAGGTACAAGATTTAGAGGTGTTTCGAGGGAAATCTTTTCAGCCAGAGGGTGGTGGGGATCTGGAACCCGTTACCTGAAAGGGTGATAGAGGCCGCTACGTGTGTATACAACACGTGTGTGTGTACATATACGCGTGTGTGTACGTGTACACGTGTGTGTACACAAACCGTGTGTGTGGGGTGTGCAAAATAGGGCCACTTTCACTGGGCAGTATTTTCCTTTTACTCTTCTAAGTGCTGGAGCAGATGTGAAAAGCAGTTCGCCAGCTGTGCAGCCGGCATTTCTCCCCATATCCTCCAGCACTTCGAAGAGACATGTCCCATATGGCAGCGCGGGGTCTGAAAAGCCAGCAATGTCGTGTTTCCAGAGATCTTTTGGTTAAAGCAAGAGGAACCCCCCCTCCACGCACAAAGAGACATCACCCCCCTCCACAGGAACCCCCCCACCATGTACTTGGAGAATCCCCCATCTCCCCACGAACACTGGGTACCGTCCCTCCATGGAGCTCCCCAGAAGGGCCCCCCCTGGCATTGCCCCCCCCCCCACCCCGGTCCAGAGAGGAGGGTTAAGGACTCAGGAGATGAGAGGGAGGAGAGGGTGCACGTTTGTGGTGAGAGGGGAAATGGGGAGGAAGTGGTGGGGAAAGAGGGTGAGGAGTGATGTGGGGAAGGGGACAATAGGGAGTGGCAAGATGTGAATGGGGTGATGCGAAGAGACGGGGAGGCTTGATGGGAAGGAGGGGGTGATGGGGAGAGAGAGAGTGAGGGGCGATGGGGAGAGGGAGGGGCGATGGGGAGAGAGGGAGAAGGGGAGAGGGTCAGGGGCGATGGGGAGAGAGAATGAGGGGCGATGGGGAGAGGGTGAGCGGCGATGGGGAGAAAGAGAGTGGGGGTGATGGGGGGTGGGTGAGGGGTGATGGGGGAGGGGGAGGGGCGATGGGGAGAGAGGGAGAGCGGCTATGGGGAGAGGGTGAGGGGCGATGGGGAGAGGGTGAGGGGTGATGGGGAGAGGGTGAGGGGCTATGGGCAGAGAGGGTGAGGGGTGATGGGGAGAAAGAGAGTGAGGGGTGATGAGGAGAGAGGGTGAGGGGCTATGGGGAGAGGGTGAGGGGCGATGGGGAGAGGGTGAGGGGCGATGGGGGGAGGGTGAGGGGCGATGGGGAGAAAGAGAGTGAGGGGTGATGGGGAGAGAGGGTGAGGGGCTATGGGGGGATGGGGAGGGGTGATGGGGGAGGGGGAGGGGCGATGGGGAGAGGGTGAGGGGTGATGGGAGAGGGTGAGGGGTGATGGGGAGAAAGAGAGTGAGGGGTGATAGGGAGAGAGGGTGATGGGCTGTGTGGTAAAGGTGAGGGGTGACGGGGAGAAAGAGAGTGAGGGGCGATGGGGCGAGGGTGAGGTGCGATGAGGAGAGAGGGTGAGGGGCATTGGGGAGAGAGGGTGAGGGGCGATGGGGAGAGGGTGAGGGGTGATGGGGAGAGAGGATGATGGGTGATGGGGAGAAAGAGAGTGAGGGGTGATAGGGAGAGAGGGTGAGGGGCGATGGGGAGAACGAGAGTGAGGGGCTATGGGGAGAGGGTGAGGGGTGATGGGGAGAGGGTGAGGGGCGATGGGGAGAGGGTGAGGGGTGATGGGAGAGGGTGAGGGGTGATGGGGAGAAAGAGAGTGAGGGGTGATAGGGAGAGAGGGTGATGGGCTGTGTGGTAAAGGTGAGGGGTGACGGGGAGAAAGAGAGTGAGGGGCGATGGGGCGAGGGTGAGGTGCGATGAGGAGAGAGGGTGAGGGGCATTGGGGAGAGAGGGTGAGGGGCGATGGGGAGAGGGTGAGGGGTGATGGGGAGAGAGGATGATGGGTGATGGGGAGAAAGAGAGTGAGGGGTGATAGGGAGAGAGGGTGAGGGGCGATGGGGAGAACGAGAGTGAGGGGCTATGGGGAGAGGGTGAGGGTTGATGGGGAGAGGGTGAAGGGTGATGGGGGGAGGGGGAGGGGCTATGGGCAGAGTGGGTGACGGGTGATGGGGAGAGGATGAGGGGCGATGGGGAGAGGGTGAGGGGCGATAGGGAGAGCGTGAGGGGCGATGGGATGAGGGTGAGGGGCGATGGGGAGAGGGTGAGGGGCGATGGGGAGAGGGTGAGGGGCGGTGGGGGGAGGGAGAGGGGTGATGGGGAGAGAGTGAGGGGCGATGGGGGAGGGTGAGGGGTGATGGGGAGAGGATGAGGGGCGATGGGGAGAGAGGGTGAGGGGCGATGGGGAGAGGGTGAGTGGTGATGGGGAGAGGGTGAGGGGCGATGGGGGGAGGGAGAGGGGTGACGGGGAGAGAGTGAGGGGCGATGGGGAGAGGGTGAGGGGCGATGGGGGGAGGGAGAGGGGTGACGGGGAGAGAGTGAGGGGCGATGGGGGAGGGTGAGGGGCGATGGGATGAGGGTGAAGGGCTATGGGCAGAGAGGATGAGGGGTGATGGGGAGAAAGAGAGTGAGGGGTGATGGGGAGAGGGTGAGGGGCGATGGGGAGAGAGGGTGAGGTGCGATGGGGAGAGGGAGGGGTGATGGGGAGAGGATGAGGGGCGATGGGGAGAGGGGGTGATGGGGAGAGAGGGTGATGGGAGAGGGTGAGAGGTGATGGGGAGGGGGAGGGGCAATGGGGAGAGGGTGAGGGGTGATGGTGAGAGTGTGAGGGGCGATGGGGAGGGGGTTGATGGGGAGAGTGGGTGATGGGCTGTGTGGTAAGGGTGAGGGGTGACGGGGAGAAAGAGGATGAGGGGCGATGGGGAGAGGGTGAGGTGCGATGAGGAGAGAGGGTGAGGGGCGATGGGCAGAGGGTGAGGGGCGATGGGGAGGGGGTGAGGGGCGATGGGGAGGGGGAGGGGCAATGGGGAGAGGGGGAGGAGTGATGGGGAGAGGGTGAGGGGTGATGGGGAGAGGGTGAGGGGTGATGGGAAGAGGGTGAGGGGTGATGGGGAGAGAGGGTGATGGGAGAGGGTGAGGGGAGATGGGGAGAGGGAGGGGTGATGGGGAGGGGGAGGGGCAATGGGGAGAGGGTGAGGAGTGATGGGGAGAGGGTGAGGGGTGATGGGGAGAGGGTGAGGGGTGATGTGGAGGGGGATGGGCAATGGGGAGAGGGTGAGGGGTGATGGGGAGAGGGTGAGGGGTGATGGGAGAGAGGGTGATGGGAGAGGGTGAGGGGCGATGGGGAGAGGGTGAGGGGTGATGTGGAGAGGGTGAGGGGTGATGGGGAGAGATGGTGATGGGAGAGGGCGAGGGGCGATGGGGGAGGCGTAGGGGCAATGGGGAGAGGGTGAGGGGTGATGGGGAGAGGGTGAGGGGTGATGTGGAGGGGGAGGGGCAATGGGGAGAGGGTGAGGGGTGATGGGGAGAGGGTGAGGGGTGATGTGGAGGGGGAGGGGCAATGGGGAGAGGGTGAGGGGTGATGGGGAGAGGGTGAGGGGTGATGGGGAGAGGGTGAGGGGTGATGGGGAGAGGGTGAGGGGCGATGGGTGAGGGGCTATGGGCAGAGAGGGTGAGGGGTGATGGGGAGAGGTTGAGGGGCGATAGGGAGAGGGTGAGGGGCGATGGTGTGAGGGTGAAGGGCTATGGGCAGAGAGGATGAGGGGTGATGGGGAGAAAGAGAGTGAGGGGCGATGGGGAGAGGGTGAGGGGCGATGGGGGGAGGGTGAGGGGTGGTGGGGAGAGGGTGAGGGGCGATGGGGTGAGGGAGGGGTGATGGGGAGAGGGTGAGGGGCGATGGGGGAGGGTGAGGGGTGATGGGGAGAGGGTGAGGGGCGATGGGGAGAGAGGGTGAGGGGCGATGGGGAGAGGGAGGGGTGATGGGGAGAGGGTGAGGGGCGATGGGGGAGGGTGAGGGGTGATGGGGAGAGGGTGAGGGGCGATGGGGAGAGAGGGTGAGTGGTGATGGGGAGAGGGTGAGGGGCGATGGGGAGAGGGTGAGGGGTGTTGGGGAGAGAGGGTGAGTGGTGATGGGGAGAGGGTGAGGGGTGTTGGGGAGAGAGGGTGATGGGCTGTGTGGTAAGGGTGAGGGGTGACGGGGAGAAAGAGAGTGAGGGGCGATGGGGCGAGGGTGAGGTGCGATGAGGAGAGAGGGTGAGGGGCGATGGGGAGAGAGGCTGAGGGGCGAAGGGGAGAGGGTTATGGGTGATGGGGAGGAAGAGAGTGAGGGGCTATGGGGAGAGGGTGAGGGGTGATGGGGAGAGGGTGAGGGGCGATGGGGGGAGGGGGAGGGGCTATGGGCAGAGTGGGTGAGGGGTGATTGGGAGAGGATGAGGGGCGATGGGGAGAGGGTGAGGGGTGATGGGGAGAGGGTGAGGGTCGATAGGGAGAGGGTGAGGGGCGATGGGATGAGGGTGAAGGGCTATGGGCAGAGAGGATGAGGGGTGATGGGGAGAAAGAGAGTGAGGGGCGATGGGGAGAGGGTGAGGGGCGATGGGGGGAGGGAGAGGGGTGATGGGGAGAGAGTGAGGGGCGATGGGGAGGGTGAGGGACGATGGGGTGAGAGGGTGAGGGGCGATGGGGAGAGGGTGAGGGGTGATGGGGAGAGGATGAGGGGCGATGGGGAGAGAGGGTGAGGGGCGATGGGGAGAGGGTGAGGGGCGATGGGGGAGGGTGAGGGGTGATGGGGAGAGGATGAGGGGCGATGGGGAGAGAGGGTGAGGGGCGATGGGGAGAGGGTGAGTGGTGATGGGGAGAGGGTGAGGGGTGATGGGGAGAGGATGAGGGGTGATGGGGAGAGAGGGTGATGGGAGAGGGTGAGGGGTGATCGGGAGGGGGAGGGGCAATGGGGTGAGGGTGAGGGGTGATGGGCAGAGGGTGAGGGGCGATGGGAGGGGGAGGGGCAATGGGGAGAGGGTGAGGAGTGATGGGGAGAGGGTGAGGGGTGATGGGGCGAGATGGTGATGGGAGAGGGTGAGGGGTGATGGGGAGGGGGAGGAGCAATGGGGAGAGGGTGAGGGGTGATGGGGAGAGGGTGAGGAGTGATGGGGAGAGGGTGAGGGGTGATGGGAGAGGGTGAGGGGCGATGGGGAGGGGGAGGAGCAATGGGGAGAGGGTGAGGGGCGATGGGGAGAGGGTGAGGGGTGATGTAGAGGGGGAGGGGTGATGGGAGAGAGGGTGATGGGAGAGGGTGAGGGGCGATGGGGAGAGGGTGAGGGGTGATGGGGAGAGGGTGAGGGGTGATGGGAGAGAGGGTGATGGGAGAGGGTGAGGGGCGATGGGGAGAGGGTGAGGGGTGATGGGGAGAGGGTGAGGGGTGATGTGGAGGGGGAGGGGCAATGGGGAGAGGGTGAGGGGTGATGGGGAGAGGGTGAGGGGTGATGGGGAGAGGGTGAGGGGCGATGGGTGAGGGGCTATGGGCAGAGAGGGTGAGGGGTGATGGGGAGAAAGAGAGGAAGGGGCGATGGGGAGAGGGTGAGGGGTGGTGGGGAGAGGGTGAGGGGCGATGGGGGGAGGGTGAGGGGCGTTGGGGTGAGAGGGTGAGGGGTGATGGGGAGAGGGTGAGGGGCGATGGGGAGAGAGGGTGAGTGGTGATGGGGAGAGGGTGAGGGGTGTTGGGGAGAGAGGGTGATGGGCTGTGTGGTAAGGGTGAGGGGTGACGGGGAGAAAGAGAGTGAGGGGCGATGGGGCGAGGGTGAGGTGCGATGAGGAGAGAGGGTGAGGGGCATTGGGGAGAGGGTGAGGGGCGATGGGGAGAGAGGCTGAGGGGCGAAGGGGAGAGGGTGAGTGGTGATGGGGAGAGAGGGTTATGGGTGATGGGGAGAGGGTGAGGGGTGATGGGGAGAGGGTGAGGGGCGATGGGGGGAGGGGGAGGGGCTATGGGCAGAGTGGGTGAGGGGTGATTGGGAGAGGATGAGGGGCGATGGGGAGAGGGTGAGGGGTGATGGGGAGAGGGTGAAGGGCTATGGGCAGAGAGGATGAGGGGTGATGGGGAGAAAGAGAGTGAGGGGTGATGGGGAGAGGGTGAGGGGCGATGGGGGGAGGGAGAGGGGTGATGGGGAGAGAGTGAGGGGCGATGGGGAGGGTGAGGGGCGATGGGGTGAGAGGGTGAGGGGCGATGGGGAGAGGGAAGGGTGATGGGGAGAGGGTGAGGGGCGATGGGGGTGGGTGAGGGGTGATGGGGAGAGGATGAGGGGCGATGGGGAGAGGGCGAGGGGCGATGGGGGAGGCGTAGGGGCAATGGGGAGAGGGTGAGGGGTGATGGGGAGAGGGTGAGGGGTGATGTGGAGGGGGAGGGGCAATGGGGAGAGGGTGAGGGGTGATGGGGAGAGGGTGAGGGGTGATGTGGAGGGGGAGGGGCAATGGGGAGAGGGTGAGGGGTGATGGGGAGAGGGTGAGGGGTGATGGGGAGAGGGTGAGGGGTGATGGAGAGAGGGTGAGGGGCGATGGGTGAGGGGCTATGGGCAGAGAGGGTGAGGGGTGATGGGGAGAGGTTGAGGGGCGATAGGGAGAGGGTGAGGGGCGATGGTGTGAGGGTGAAGGGCTATGGGCAGAGAGGATGAGGGGTGATGGGGAGAAAGAGAGTGAGGGGCGATGGGGAGAGGGTGAGGGGCGATGGGGGGAGGGTGAGGGGTGGTGGGGAGAGGGTGAGGGGCGATGGGGTGAGGGAGGGGTGATGGGGAGAGGGTGAGGGGCGATGGGGGAGGGTGAGGGGTGATGGGGAGAGGGTGAGGGGCGATGGGGAGAGAGGGTGAGGGGCGATGGGGAGAGGGAGGGGTGATGGGGAGAGGGTGAGGGGCGATGGGGGAGGGTGAGGGGTGATGGGGAGAGGGTGAGGGGCGATGGGGAGAGAGGGTGAGTGGTGATGGGGAGAGGGTGAGGGGCGATGGGGAGAGGGTGAGGGGTGTTGGGGAGAGAGGGTGAGTGGTGATGGGGAGAGGGTGAGGGGTGTTGGGGAGAGAGGGTGATGGGCTGTGTGGTAAGGGTGAGGGGTGACGGGGAGAAAGAGAGTGAGGGGCGATGGGGCGAGGGTGAGGTGCGATGAGGAGAGAGGGTGAGGGGCGATGGGGAGAGAGGCTGAGGGGCGAAGGGGAGAGGGTTATGGGTGATGGGGAGGAAGAGAGTGAGGGGCTATGGGGAGAGGGTGAGGGGTGATGGGGAGAGGGTGAGGGGCGATGGGGGGAGGGGGAGGGGCTATGGGCAGAGTGGGTGAGGGGTGATTGGGAGAGGATGAGGGGCGATGGGGAGAGGGTGAGGGGTGATGGGGAGAGGGTGAGGGTCGATAGGGAGAGGGTGAGGGGCGATGGGATGAGGGTGAAGGGCTATGGGCAGAGAGGATGAGGGGTGATGGGGAGAAAGAGAGTGAGGGGCGATGGGGAGAGGGTGAGGGGCGATGGGGGGAGGGAGAGGGGTGATGGGGAGAGAGTGAGGGGCGATGGGGAGGGTGAGGGACGATGGGGTGAGAGGGTGAGGGGCGATGGGGAGAGGGTGAGGGGTGATGGGGAGAGGATGAGGGGCGATGGGGAGAGAGGGTGAGGGGCGATGGGGAGAGGGTGAGGGGCGATGGGGGAGGGTGAGGGGTGATGGGGAGAGGATGAGGGGCGATGGGGAGAGAGGGTGAGGGGCGATGGGGAGAGGGTGAGTGGTGATGGGGAGAGGGTGAGGGGTGATGGGGAGAGGATGAGGGGTGATGGGGAGAGAGGGTGATGGGAGAGGGTGAGGGGTGATCGGGAGGGGGAGGGGCAATGGGGTGAGGGTGAGGGGTGATGGGCAGAGGGTGAGGGGCGATGGGAGGGGGAGGGGCAATGGGGAGAGGGTGAGGAGTGATGGGGAGAGGGTGAGGGGTGATGGGGCGAGATGGTGATGGGAGAGGGTGAGGGGTGATGGGGAGGGGGAGGAGCAATGGGGAGAGGGTGAGGGGTGATGGGGAGAGGGTGAGGAGTGATGGGGAGAGGGTGAGGGGTGATGGGAGAGGGTGAGGGGCGATGGGGAGGGGGAGGAGCAATGGGGAGAGGGTGAGGGGCGATGGGGAGAGGGTGAGGGGTGATGTAGAGGGGGAGGGGTGATGGGAGAGAGGGTGATGGGAGAGGGTGAGGGGCGATGGGGAGAGGGTGAGGGGTGATGGGGAGAGGGTGAGGGGTGATGGGAGAGAGGGTGATGGGAGAGGGTGAGGGGCGATGGGGAGAGGGTGAGGGGTGATGGGGAGAGGGTGAGGGGTGATGTGGAGGGGGAGGGGCAATGGGGAGAGGGTGAGGGGTGATGGGGAGAGGGTGAGGGGTGATGGGGAGAGGGTGAGGGGCGATGGGTGAGGGGCTATGGGCAGAGAGGGTGAGGGGTGATGGGGAGAAAGAGAGGAAGGGGCGATGGGGAGAGGGTGAGGGGTGGTGGGGAGAGGGTGAGGGGCGATGGGGGGAGGGTGAGGGGCGTTGGGGTGAGAGGGTGAGGGGTGATGGGGAGAGGGTGAGGGGCGATGGGGAGAGAGGGTGAGTGGTGATGGGGAGAGGGTGAGGGGTGTTGGGGAGAGAGGGTGATGGGCTGTGTGGTAAGGGTGAGGGGTGACGGGGAGAAAGAGAGTGAGGGGCGATGGGGCGAGGGTGAGGTGCGATGAGGAGAGAGGGTGAGGGGCATTGGGGAGAGGGTGAGGGGCGATGGGGAGAGAGGCTGAGGGGCGAAGGGGAGAGGGTGAGTGGTGATGGGGAGAGAGGGTTATGGGTGATGGGGAGAGGGTGAGGGGTGATGGGGAGAGGGTGAGGGGCGATGGGGGGAGGGGGAGGGGCTATGGGCAGAGTGGGTGAGGGGTGATTGGGAGAGGATGAGGGGCGATGGGGAGAGGGTGAGGGGTGATGGGGAGAGGGTGAAGGGCTATGGGCAGAGAGGATGAGGGGTGATGGGGAGAAAGAGAGTGAGGGGTGATGGGGAGAGGGTGAGGGGCGATGGGGGGAGGGAGAGGGGTGATGGGGAGAGAGTGAGGGGCGATGGGGAGGGTGAGGGGCGATGGGGTGAGAGGGTGAGGGGCGATGGGGAGAGGGAAGGGTGATGGGGAGAGGGTGAGGGGCGATGGGGGTGGGTGAGGGGTGATGGGGAGAGGATGAGGGGCGATGGGGAGAGGGTGAGTGGTGATGGGGAGAGGGTGAGGGGTGATGGGGAGAGAGGGTGAGGGGCGATGGGGAGAGGGTGAGTGGTGATGGGGAGAGGGTGAGGGGCGATGGGGAGAGGGTGAGGGGTGATGGGGAGAGGGTGAGGGGTGATGGGGAGAGGGTGAGGGGTGATGGGGAGGGGGTTGATGGGGAGAGAGGGTGATGGGCTGTGTGGTAAAGGTGAGGGATGACGGGGAGAAAGAGAGTGAGGGGCGATGGGGCGAGGGTGAGGGGCGATGAGGAGAGAGGGTGAAGGGCGATGGGGAGAGGGTGAGGGGCGATGGGGAGAGAGGGTGAGGGGGAGAGGGGGAGGGGTGATGGGGAGAGAGGGTGAGGGGCGATGGGGTGAGGGTGAGGGGTGATGGGGAGAGAGGGTGATGGGCTGTGGGGTAAGGGTGAGGGGCGATGGGGAGAGGGTGAGGGGCGATGGGGAGAGGGTGAGGGGTGATGGGGAGAGAGGGTGATGGGAAAGGGTGAGGGGTGATGGGGAGGGGGAGGGGCAATGGGGAGAGGGTGAGGGGTGATGGGGAGAGGGTGAGGGGCGATGGGGAGAGGGTGAGGGGCGATGGGGAGAGGGTGAGGGGCGATGGGGAGAGGGTGAGGGGTGATGGGGAGAGAGGGTGATGGGAAAGGGTGAGGGGTGATGGGGAGGGGGAGGGGCAATGGGGAGAGGGTGAGGGGTGATGGGGAGAGGATGAGGGGTGATGGGGAGAGGGTGAGGGGTGATGGGGCGAGATGGTGATGGGAGTGGGTGAGGGGCGATGGGGGAGGGGGAGGAACAATGGGGAGAGGGTGAGGGGTGATGGGAGAGGGTTAGGGGTGATGGGGAGGATAAGCAATGGGAGGGAGGCGATGGGGAGAAGGGCGATGAAGAGGGGGCGATGGGGAAAGGGGGCGATGGGGAGAAGGGCGATGAGAGAGAGGGGCAATGGGAGAAAAGGCAATGGGGAGAGGGGCGAGGTTGAAGTGGAGAAGGGGCGATGGGGAGAGGGGGATGGAAGGAGTGTGATGGCGAGAGAGAGGGATGAGGGATGAATGGAGAGAAGGAGAATGATGGGGAGAAGGGGGAGGGCCGATGGACAGGGCCTGATCTAATAGACAGACTGTGAATGGACTAACATCAGGCATTGCTCCCTGGAAGTCTGTGCTCAGAGTTCATCGACATGGAACCTTTTACCATATATGTATATGAAGCATAATTTACAACCATCACATGAGGTCTGTTATCCATTTCCTCTGGAATGTACTGGAATTCCACATAAGACTGAAATACAACTTAAACAACAGCATAATCATCGCTGCTTAACCACAGGGACGCATACACACTGCAGTCACAAGGTCATGGTGAAAGGGCAGTCAAACAGCTAATCTATCTTTGACTTCATCATAATATTAGAACATGAGAACAATGTTGCACAAGATGTCGGAGCACACTTTGCTTTTTTAATGTTCCTCCTCTCACGAAGGTCTCGGCTATGTCTATCAGAGCCCAATTTCATCGCCGCTGCATGTCGGGCACTTCCAACAACAACTTGCATTTATATACCGCCTGTAATGCAACCAGGCATCCCAAGGTGCCACCCAGGGGCATACACAAGACACTGGGCCAAAGATGAAGTCATCAGGACAAGTGACCCAAAAGCTTTGTCAAAATGGTCAGGTGAAATAGGAACACAGAGGAGAGAGAGAGAGAGAGAGGTTCAGGCAGGAAATTCCAGAGTTCCGGCAGTTCCATGTGTCCATTATTCACCTGGCCAGTGAGGTCAGTGGGGCTATCAGCTGAGGCCTGAACACAGGTCACCCCCCCGGAAGATACGGCGTTATGTTGTTTAAGCATATTTAAATGCATGCAAATTGATGGTAATCAGGTTTATGTCCTCGCTCGGCCCGAACCTGATTATGTAACCTGTGGGAGGGGGGGAGCGAATATCTCATTCTGGGATCTCCCCAGCGGATATCCCGTTCTGGCCCTCTCCCGAGACTTAACAACCATAATGGGATTAGCACCCATGGCAAATGGGCCCAGAAAGTCGTCCCCCCCACCCCCCCCCCCCCCCCCCCCCAACCCCCCACCCCGCCAACTATCCGACTCTTCCCAAACCTTGCAGCTAACTCGAGACCCCCTGCTGTCATCCCGACTCAGATCACCTCAATCAGCACGACCTATCGGTTGAACACCCTTCATTTCCCCGGAATAGAACTCGAGTTCTGAGTCGATTCCAATATTGTCCAAAAAATCACTTCCGCCTAACCTAACCCCCCCCCCTCCACCTCCACTGGGTTGGTGGTGACTTCACAAATTCTTCGCTGACGCTCCCAGAGCAGTACTGAGGGAGAGCTGCACTGTCAGCGGGACCAACTTTCGAATGAGACATTCAAATAAGATCCCCTTGCCCTCAGAACGTCCCAAAGCACGGGGCCAAGTGGAGGGTGGGGGATTCTGGCCCACCCTCGGAAACCGGAGTATTGTGTCCCGCTGTCCTGGACACCACACTCAAGGAAAGATGTGAAGGCATTAGAGAGGGTGCAGAAAGATTCACGAAAATGGTCTCACGGATGAAGAGCTTTAGTTACGGTGACGGATTGGAGAAGCTGCGATTGTTCTCTTTACAAGGAGATAAAGAGGGGATTGTATTTGGGGTATTAAGATCATGGAGGCGGGCTCCAGACAGGGTAGATCAGGAGAATCAGTTCCCATTGTCAGAAGGATCGAGAACTCTTGAGGAGAGAACATGGGGGAGAGAGAACACGGGGCGAGAGAGAACACGGGGCGAGAGAGAACACGGGGAGAGAGAACACAGGGGGAGAGAGGGAACACGGGGAGAGAGAGAGAGAGAACACAGGGCGAGAGAGAGGGAACATGGGGAGAGAGAACACGGGGCGAGAGAGAACACGGGGAGAGAGAACACGGGGAGAGAGAACACAGGGGGAGAGAGGGAACACGGGGAGAGAGAGAGAGAGAACACAGGGAGAGAGAGAGGGAACATGGGGAGAGAGAGAGAGGGAACACAGGGAGAGAGAGAGAGAGAGAGAGAACACGGGGAGAGAGAGAACACAGGAAGAAAGAGAGAACACGGGGGGAGAGAGAAGACAGGGAGGGAGAGAACACGGGAGAGAGAACATGGGGAGAGAGAGAGAACATGGGGGGGGAGAGAGAACGTGGGGGGAGAGAGAACACGGGGAGAGAGAGAGAACACGGGGAAGAGAGAACACGGGGGGGAGAGAGAGAACGTGGGGGGAGAGAGAACACGGGGAGAGAGAGAACACGGGGAGAGAGACAGAACACGGGGAAGAGAGAACACGGAGAAGAGAGAACACGGGGGGAGAGAGAGAGAACAGGGGGAGGGAGAGAGAGAGAGAGAACACGGGGAGAGAGAGAACACGGGGAGAGAGAGAACACGGGGAAGAGATAACACGGGGAGAGAGAGAGAACAGGGTGAGGGAGAGAGAGAGCGAGAACACGGGAAAGAGAGAGAGAGAACACGGGGGGGGAGGGAACACAGTGGGGGGAAGAGAGAACACGGTGGGGGGAGAGAACACGGTGGGGAGAGAGAACAGGGTGGGGCGGGGGGAGAGGACAAGGGGGGGAGAAAGAGAACTCGGGAAAGGGAAACAGCGAGAGACATTTCTTTGAAGAGAATGCAGTAGTAGTAAGCGAGGAGCTTGTACTCGGTGGGATAGCGGCTGAGGATCAGTAATCCAAACCTCCTGTTTCATTTGGTTCCTGAGCTTTGTCAAAGCAGGGTTAGGTAGGCTGTGGAGATTTATTGTGCCTGGCTCAACGTACAGCTCGGGGCCGAGGAACTGCGAGTGGAAAACCTGACTTGCAGTGAATGGAATTTATCCCCCAGGCCCGCTGTGAAATCAAATAAAATGTAGATTAGGCAGGTCCGTCGTTGAGGCCTGGCTTCGCTCTGCCAGGTCACATTTCCAGTTACTTTGGAAATGATGGCGTGACATTCTCCTCAGTTTATCCCCTCCTCTCCCAAAAGGTACCGGGCGCGATTCTCCCAAAAGAGAACGTATTTCCCAGCGGTCGCAGTGCCGGGAAACACAGCGCTATTCAATGCTACCCGCGTTGAATAAGGGCCTGAATGGGGACACGCAGCCGTGGCCACATGCAGACACGTTTTGTACATCAGGGGAACTCCGCTCACCGAAACTCCCCATTATAGCGAGAGATCGGGACTCCATTAGGGGCTGGTTTAGCACAGTGGGCTGAACAGCTGGCTTGTAATGCAGAACAAGGCCAGCAGCGTGGGTTCAATTCCCGCACCGGCCTCCCCGAACAGGCGCCGGAATGTGGCGACTAGGGGCTTTTCACAGTAACTTCATTGAAGCCTACTTGTGACAATAAGCGATCTTCATTTCATTGATTTTTTCATTATCAAATAGCATCCCAATCTCTAAGACTCCCGAAACCCCCGTCTCCCCACACTGGGCAAACACGGCCCGATCACGAACGTGTGCAAAAATTGCCAGCTTGGCACCCTGGCAGTGCTCATGCCAGCTGGCAATGCCACCTGGGCACCTTGTCAGTGCAAGGCTGGCACCCAGGTGGCACTGTCAGGGTGCCCCAGTGACATCGGTTGTGCCAGGGCATCACCCTACCCAAAGGGCATCCAGCTGGGGGCCTCCAACCCCCTGGGAGACCCCCACGAGTGCCGTTCCGTCTGGCCCCCGTTTGTGGGGACTAGGGCTGAACGATGCTCGCTCAAGTTCCCCAAGGTAAAGGGGTTGAATCCCAAAGCCTCAGGTAAGAACATAAGAACTAGGAGCAGGAGTAGGCCATCTGACCCCTCGAGCCTGCTCCGCCATTCAATGAGATCAAGGCTGATCTTTTGTGGACTCAGCTCCACTTTCCGGCCCGAACACCATAACCCTTAATCCCTTTATTCTTCAAAAAACTATCTATCTTTATCTTAAAAACATTTAATGAAGGAGCCTCAACTGCTTCACTGGGCAAGGAATTCCATAGATTCACAACCCTTTGGGTGAAGAAGTTCCTCCTAAACTCAGTCCTAAATATACTTCCCCTTATTTTGAGGCTATGCCCTCTAGTTCTGCTTTCACCCGCCAGTGGAAACAACCAGCCCGCATCTATGCTATCTATTCCCTTCATAATTTTATATGTTTCTATAAGATCCCCCCTCATCCTTCTAGATTCCAACGAGTACAGTCCCAGTCTACTCAACCTCTCCTCGTAATCCAACCCCTTCAGCTCTGGGATTAACCTAGTGAATCTCCTCTGCACACCCTCCAGTGCCAGTACGTCCTTTCTCAAGCAAGGAGACCAAAATTGAACACAATACTCCAGGTGTGGCCTCACTAGTACCTTATACAATTGCAGCATAACCTCCCTAGTCTTAAACTCCATCCCTCTAGCAAAGAAGGACAAAACTCCATTCGCCTTCTTAATCACCTGTTGCACCTGTAAACCAACTTTTTGCGACTCATGTACTAGCACACCCAGGTCTCTGCGCAGCAGCATGTTTTACTATTTTATCATTTAAATAATAATCCCTTTTGCTGTTATTCCTACCAAAATGGATCACCTCACATTTGTCAACATTGTATTCCATCTGCCAGACCCTAGCCCATTCACTTAGCCTATCCAAAGGGAATCTGCACATTAGTATAATGGGCCAGGGTTTAGAGAACACCAAAGTGTATCATGGAATTCACCTGACCTACAACTTTGAATATATTTTGGTTATGGGGCGCACAAGGGCCCACTTTCCAGGTGTGATGCAACAGAGAGAGATTTAAAGTATTTTTAAACAAAATAATGTTTATTCTATGAAACCAGTTAACATTTTATAAACACAGTAAACAGTTTATCAACTACCAACACAAATAATCCCCAAAGATACAATACTCTATAGGTAACCCTTAATAACTTTGCTAACAACATCCATAAGCCAAACACCCTTTTTAACAAAGACAGTAGGTTTGAATTCTCTACAGAAAGCAGTTATCACTTTAAAATTATCAAGTGATCTGAAGACATTCTTTAGCATACAGAGACAGAGAGATCAAAATACACCTTCTTGTTTGAATGCAGCTCCCAACTGAAAACAAAATTAAAACTCAGCTACCAAACAGCTTCCAGCTCAAAACAAAAGTAAAAGCCAGAAACGCAGCTCAGCTCCACCCACACAATGACGTCACTGCAGCTATTTGATAAACACACTTTTCTTAAAGGGACCCTCACATGACATTCGAGCGAGGCTTACTGAATCGGTCCAATATGCAGATTTGCCAAAAGGTGATCCCGCCCGTCGTGGAGGGGATGAACATTGCAGCGTTTCACGGGATCGCGCTGGACCTCACGAGGTGTGGCGAGCCTGGTAGATCCCGGGAGTGGGGTCTGCGGCTTTCATCGGCCATGCTGCTCCGTGGTGAGCTGCTTTTCCAGCGCAGCGTGGCCGCTGAATCGCGTCCACTCTCTCAGGTTTGCATACCGTTCCGTGTACCCATACTGAAGAGGAGATTTTCAAATGTATTTATAAGCATGCAAACTGATTAAAGGCAGCCTGGTGTGTTATAGGCGGTGGCTTGGTGATATTGTCACTGGACTAGCAAACCAGAGACCCAGAGTAATGCTCTGGGGACCCAGGTTCGAATCCCACCTCGGCAGATGGTGAAATTTGAATTCAATAAAAATATCTGGAATTAAAAAAAGTCTAATGATGACCATGAAACCATTGTCGATTATTGTAAAAACCCAGCTGGTTCACTAATGTCCTTTAGGGAAAGAAATCTGCCGCCCTTACCTGGTCTGGCCTACACGTGACTCCAGATCCACAGCAATGTGGTTGACTCTTTAACTATCCCTCACGGACAATTAGGGATGGGCAATAAATGCTGGCACAGCCTGCGACACCCACGTCCCACGAACAAATTTTTTTAAAAAATCCTCCCTCGTGTAAATGTTGTTGGTTCAAATCCCGTTCCGGAAACGCGAGAAGCTGGTATTCTACACGTAGTACTGAGGGAATGCTGCGCTGTCAGAGGTACCATCTTTTGGAAGAGATGCCAACCCAAGGTCCTGCCTACCCTCTCAAGTGGGTGTAAAACATTCCACAACCACTATTTCGAAAAAGAGCAAGAGAATTCAAGGGGCGCAGTGGTAAGCACTGGGACTACGGCGCTGAGGACCCGGGTTCGAATCCCAGCCCTGGGTCACTGTCCGTGTGCAGTTTGCACATTCTCCCCGTGTCTGCGTGGGTCTCACCCCCACAATCCAAAAAAAGATGTGCGGGGTAGGTGGATTGGCCACACTAAATTGCCCTTAATTGGAAACAAAATTATTGGGTCCTCTGAAATTTACAAAAAAGAGCAATCATTGCTCGTGGGAGCTTGCTATGTGCAAGTTCGCTGCCACTGTTCCTAGTTTACAACAGTGATGACATTTCAAAAATACTTCATTGGCTACAAAGTGCTTTGGGACGTCCGGAGGTTGTGCCAGGTGCTATGGAAATGAAAATGATTTATTTCTTTTCCATGTCTGTTTTCAACGCAAGTCATCCTTGTGATCATCGGAGATCCTTCTCCACGGGATCACTGGGTGCTATTCAGGATGGGCAAGAGGCTGATTTCTCCCCTCCACCCCCCGAACAGTTTCGGCTAATTATAACGTCTGAACTACTGTTCTGATTGAAGTCATCTTTTTTCAATCTGGTTTGACATTCCACTGAGAGGAAAAGCAAACACAAAGTGAAAGCAGAACACTGCCGATGTCGGAAATCTGAAATAGGCTGCTCTGTACTTATATAGAATATGCAGCACATGATGATGAAGGAGAAGCCTGAAATGCCTGCGGACATATTGAACTTTTACACAAAACATGTGTTTTGAAAAATGGACATAGAAGCCAAAGATGGCTGAGGGTGAAAATTCAGTCACTGGCTGCATTGCTGGGGGGTGATAATGCGAGAGAGACAATGGAACCCCACCCCGTTTCCAGACAAGGACACATCAAAAGCACGAAAGCCTGGGCAGCACGGTGGCGCAGTGGGTTAGCCCTGCTGCCTTACGGCGCTGAGGTCCCAGGTTCGATCCTGGCGCTGGGTCACTGTTCGTGTGGAGTTTGCATGTTCTCCTCGTGTTTGCGTGGGTTTCGCCCGCCCAACCCAAAAGATGCGCAGGTTAGGTGAATTGGCCACGCTAAATTGCCCCTTAATTGGAAAAAATAAATTGGGTACTCTAAATTTAAAACAAAAAGCAAAACAAAAAGCACAAAAGCCACACAGAAACTAACTGCCATCTCCCGTGGAGATAATGGGAGCTGATTATCAACTCAGCAGGAATTTCCCAGACTGGGTTGCGGATTTTCATCTTCCAGGAATATACAATCACTGGGATGTAAACCAGCTGCAAAACTAGTGCTGGGTGTGTCGACATGTGTCGCAGGAGGAAATACACCAGCAGACTCCAGCAAATGTTTGCAGGTAACTCTCTCTCACTGATTGCCGAAGCAAGCCACGTCAGCCAACTCACAGCTGAAAGAGAAACAGGGCAGCTTTTTGCCTAAACCGCAGAACACCGGAATCTCAAAACTGGCTATTCACCTGCTGAAGTCAGCACTACTGGAATCAAGAATCGCAACAGCTGCAATGTCCCACCATCTACGCCTTGTGGACAAGTCAAACACGGATTTGTACACCCTTCTTTAAACTTACTTTGGATTTGATTCTCATTTCGAATGTATCTACGTGCGCTGCATCATTTTCCTCACATTCAGCAGCTAATGAAATCACTATTTCTCTAACTCAGGAAAACCTGGTTATTTGGCTCCTTCGGAACCATAAACGTATTGGGACTGGGAAAAGGAATCCACCAGGGAAGGGATCCTTTTTAAATTAATCTTGCTGCAATCAATCGAGGGGTTTGAATAAAAAAAGGGAGTTGGTTCATCCCCCCTCACCCGGGGCGATAACAATTTGGGGATGTCCCATCGGAAATGTACAAATTGGAGGACCACGCCTGGGGAAATCGATCGTGACAACAGAACCAGGCCATTTGGCCCAACTCTTCTCTGTTGATGTTTATACTCCACCTGGGCCACCTCCGACCCCATTTCATGTCACCTGTTCAACATAACCGTCTATTCTTCTCTAATCCAATTTCTCCTCAAATGTATCAATGCCACTCGCCCGATTCAACACTCCGTGTGGTAGCAATCGAGTTCCACATTCCCACCGCTCTCCGGGGAAAGGAATTTCTGAATTCTCGATTGGATTTATCCGAGTCTATCTCATCTTGGTGGTCCCAATTTTGGTCCCCTTCCACGAGTGAAAACATCTTTTCTACATCCACCGTATCAAACTTTTTCATGATTTTAACGACGTCTATCGTGTCACCCTTCGACCTTTTTCTAGAGAACAAAGTTCTATCCTGCATCCCTGTTAATTGTAACTTCTTGATTCTGCTATTATCATTCCTCCAGTGCCCTGTCCATCCTGGGGGATATCCACGATTTTGTTACCCCCGGAGTCCATCATTCCCACCCTCTCCCAGGCGACCTCCCACATTCCACCTTCCGGCCCTCGATAACCTGAGCACATCCAGAACTCTGCTGCCTGTACCCTAACTCGAACCAAGCTCTGTTCACCCACTGTGCTCACTGGCCTACATTTCATCCTGCTGCAGCACCTCGAGGTTAATCATTCCCATCTTTGTGTTCGAACCTCTCTCTGGTCTCGCTGCTCCCTCTCTCTGTAACCTCCTCCAGCCCAACAACCCTCCAGCACCCCTCCAGCTCTGGCCCCCTGTGCGTCTGGGATTTCCATTGCTCCATCGCTGACAGCAGTGCCCTTAGCTGCCTGGCCTCGAAGATTGGAATTCACTCCTTGAAACCCAGATCTTTATTTTTGGTCAACAGTCCTAATATCTCCTCGCATAGTTCAGTGTCAAATTTTACTTACAAGCGTGCGTGTTAAGGGCAGGAGTAGGCCATTCGGCCCCTCGATCCTGCTCTACCATTCCACAAGATCATGGCTTTTTAATAATGAATTTGCGGGATGTAGCCATCGCTGGCTGGCCCAACATATATTCCCCATCCCCAATTGCCCCTTGAGATGGTGGTGGTGAGCTGCCTTCTTGAGCTGCTGCAGTCCCTGAGGTGTAGGTACACCCACAGTGCTGTTAGAGGGGGAGTTCCAGGGTTTTGACCCAGCGACAGTGAAGGAACGGGCGATATATTTCTAAGTTAGGATGGTGAGTGAATTGGAGGGGAACCTCCAGGCGGTGGTGTTCCCATGTGTCTGCTGCCCTTGTCCTTCTAGACGGTAGTGGTTGTGGGTTAGGATCTGACTGTATCCTCAATGCCACATTCCCACCTACCCTCAAAATCCCTACAGTCCCTTTTATTAAAATTTAGAGCATCCAATTCTTTTTTTCCCCCAATTAAGGGGCACTTTAGCGTGGCCAATCATACCCTGTGCATCTTTTTGGGTTGTGGTGGCGAGACCCACGCAGGGAGAATGTGCAAACTCCACACGGACAGTGACCCCCTTCAGTCCCTTTTCCGTCAAGGATCTATCTGCCTCTGCCATGGTCGGCACGGTGGCACAGCGGTTAGCGCTGCCGCCCCACGGCGCCGGGGACCCGGGTTTGATCCCGGCCCCGGGTCACTGTCCGTGTGGTGTTTGCACATTCCCCCCGTGTCTGCGTGGGTTTCACCCCCACAACCCAAAGATGTGCAGGGTAGGTGGATTGACCACGCCAAATTGCCCTTCATTGGAAAAAAAATTGAATACTCTAAATTTGTTAAAAGAAGAAAGAAATCCACCTCTGCCAGAAAAATATCCAATGACCCTGCCTCTGCCACTCTCTGGGGAAGATAGTTCCAAAAGCTCATGACTACCTCCATGAGATAATGATCCGATGGCGCACCTTGGGAAGTTTCACTATGTTAACGCGCTATATAAGTGCATGCTTTTGTGTTGGCCTAACTAACACTTCCGGCTGTAACAAGGCGTCGCAAGTCATGACGTGTTGGGAATTCACCGCGGAGAAGCAAAGACACAGTCACCGTTTGCAGGTTTCAGAATCACTGCATCCCAAGTTCCTAATCTGAACGGAAAGGAAAACTGCGAGGCTATTAATAAACCAGGAGGAAGTGACCAATTGGGAGTGGGGGCCTCAGACCCTGAGAACAGGAAATGAAGGCATGGTTGCCATGGGAACCTTAGCCTCTAAAATTCTCCAGGGGGCCTTACAGAATTAGGACCATGAACTTCTTCCAATATCAGAGATGAACTCAGATGTAAACCCAAATCAAAAATGGTTTATATTTTGGCAATGTAGTACACTCCATATTTTGTTTTTATTAAGTATGGACATTCCCATCTGAGTGGAGCTGTATTTTTTTTTTAAATTGTTTGTTACCCATACCTTGCCCATATAACTAGAGTTATATAAATACTGTGGCTACAAGGGTGTGGTAATACCAGGTATTGCAGTACCTGAGAGGTGAATGACCATTGGCTAGACCTAGGGGTCTACCATTGGCTAATGAACATAGCCCCGCCCTGAGAGGCGGGGTATAAGAACCGATGCCGTCCCAGCAGCCTTCACTTTCTGTATCATCGCTGCTGGGTACAGCTCTAGCTGATTAAAGCCGATTAGATATGACTCCCCTTTGTCTCGAGAGTTATTGATTGTGCATCAAAGGGCAGGTCAGAGGCTGTGACTCACGCACCTCCATGATTCCACAAAGCCAGCCCATAAGGCTCAAGTCAGGAGTGTGTATTGGATTGGATTTGGATTTGATTTATTGTCACGTGTATCGAGGTACAGTGAAAAGTATTGTTCTGCGTACAGTCCAGGCAGATCACCCCATACATGAAAAAACATAGGACGTACGATAATTACACAATGTAAATACATAGACACAGACATCGGGTGAAGCTTACGGAGTTTAGTGCCTCTCAGTAGAGAAGGCATGGTCCATATGGTCCATCTGAGGGTCATTCAGGGGTCTGGTAACAGCGGGGAAGACGCTGTTTTTGAAGCTGATAAGCGCGTGTTCTTAGACTTTTGTACCTCCTGCCTGATGGAAGAGGTTGGATGAGTGAATAAGCCGGGTGTGAGGGGTCTTTGATTATGCTGCCCGCTTTCCCCAGGCAGCGGGAAGTGTAGACAGAGTCAATGGTTGGGAGGCAGGTTCGTGTGATGGACTGGGCTGTGTTCACGACTCTCTGTAGTTTCTTGCGGTCTTGGGCCGAGCAGTTGCCATACCAGGCTGTGATGCAGCCTGATAGGATGCTTTCTATGGTGCATCTGTAAATATTGGTAAGAGTCAATGTGGACATGCCGAATTTCCTTAGTTTCCTGAGGAAGTACAGGCGCTGTTGTGCTTTCTTGGTGGTAGTGTTGATGTGGGTGGACCAGGACAGATTGTTGGTGATGTGCACAACCAGGAATTTGAAGCTGTCAACCATCTCCATCACGGCCCCGTTGATGCAGACAGGGGTGTGTACGATACTTCGCTTCCTGAAGTCAATGACCAGCTCCTTAGTTTTGCTAATGTTGAGGGAGAGATTGTTGTTGTTACACCCAGCACTATCGTAGATCATTCAGAATCTAGAAGCTTAGAATATAGGTTGGAGGGGCAGCACGGTTAGCACTGCTGCCTCACCGAGGTCCCAGGTTCGATCCCAGCTCTGCGTCACTGTCCGTGTGGAGTTTGCACATTCTCCCCGTGTTTGCGTGGGTTTCACCCCCACAACCCAAAGATGTGCAGGTTAGGTGGATTGGCTAAATTGCCCCTTAGTTGGAAAAAAAATGAATTGGGTACTCTAAATTCATTATTTAAAAAAAAAAGAATATGTGTTGAAGTATAAATGCCACTAGATCCTCTAACTGCATCCTCTACTCTGACTCATCGATGTTCGAGATCGGACCCACTATGGTAGTGTCATCAGCAAACTTGTAGATGGAGTTGGAGCCAAATTTTGCCACACAGTCGAGTGTGTACAGGGGGTATAGTAGGGGGCTAAGTATGCAGCCTAGTGGGGCCCCGGTATTGAGGACTATCTGGAGGTGTTGTTGTTTATCTTTACTGATTGTGGTCTGTCAGTCAAGAAGTCGAGGATCCAGTTGCACAGGACGGAGCAAAGTCCTAGGTTTTGGAATTTTAATGTGAGCTTGGCTGGGATTGTGGTGTCGAAGGTGGAGCTGGATGGAGTCTGACGCAGGTCAATGGATGGAGTCTGACGGAGAAGTCCTTGTTGCCGAGATGCTCCAGGGATGAGTGTAGGGCTAGGGAGATGGCGTCTGCTGTGGACCGGTTGTGGCGGTATGCGAGGTGATGGAATATTCTCCACTTGCCTGGAGGAGTGCGGCTCCCAAAACGCTTAAGAAACTCGACACCATCCAGGACAAATTAGCCCAGCTTGATCAGCAGTCCATCTACCACCTCCAACATTCACTCCCTCCACCACTGACGCACAGTGGCAGCCGTGAGTACCATCCATAAGATGCACTGCAGGAACTCGCCAAGGCAACATCAACAAATATTGTAGATCGTGCAGAGTTTAGAAGCTTAGAATATGGGTTGGAGTATGAAGTGCAAGAGGACAAAATCAATGGTAGTTATTAGAAGACATTAGAAAACAGTGTGAAGGTTGAAGTGGATGGTCTCGATCTGGAACTTGATGGACTTGTCTACTGGGGACAAATAAGTACAGAAAATGCGATGCTGGAGTTAGAGGAAGGACAGGGATCGTCAGAAGTAATTGTGTGAAAATGAAACAAGTATTCGCAACTCAAGAAAACTCAAGTTTGTAACAAGGAAAAAAAACCTGTGAAGATGCTCCATTCTATCCACTTTCCTCCGTGCCCCAGACACCTGGACAAATCTGTGAATGGAAACAGAGGCCTTTGAAATGTGGATACTGAGCTGTGTGCTAAAAAATTCCACTTCCAGACCCTAAGACCAGCGACGGGGTGTTTGAAATCGCAAGGACGGAAAAGTACTCTGAGAAAGTGACAACCAGGGAAGAAAAATCTCAGGGTTTCAGCCATTTGATTAGAGCGGGAAAGCGGCAGAGATCTCAGCTGGAGGGGAAAGTAGAGGGCGGGGGAAAGGGGGGTCAACTACCTTCCTCGCAGTGCCACGGAGACGGGTTCGATTCCGGCCTCGGGTGTGTGCCTGTCTAGCGTCTGCACGTTCTTCCCGTGTGCGCGTGGGTTTCCTCCGGGTGCTCCGGTTTCCTCCCACAGTCCAAAGATGTGCAGGTTAGGTGGGTTGGTTGTGATAAACCTGCCGCTTAGTGTTCCGGGATGTGCAGGTTAGGTGGGGTACGGGGATAGGGCGGGGGTGTGGGCCTAGGTAGGGTCCTCTTTCAGAGGGTCGGTGCAGACACAATGGGATGAATGGCCCCCTTCTGCACTGTAAAGATTCTATGATTCTATTCTATGGTCCTAATCTCGGCATAGTTGGACGATGGACCTCACTGGGCGATTGCAGGCGAGCTCCACTGTGCGCGTGAGGGTGGAGCGAGACAGGCAAGGGCGACACATCCTAACAGCGGGTCCCCTGGTAGGAGGAGCCACCAGCAGCAGCTATATTCGAGGGATAAACGTCGGTCAGCACAGGTGAGGGTCTCCCTGCTCTTCCATGAATAGCAGCTGTGAGATCTTTGACATGCTCCGCGGAGTGGGTGCCAGCGTTTAATGCCCCGTCCCAAAGACAGCGCCTCCAACGGCACTCACTCAGTACTGCAATGGGAGAGCAATTCTGGATTATGGACTCCAGCCTGTGGATTGGGAATGTGACTTTTCGACTCAAGAGGTGAGGATACAGTCTGCTGGAAACTGGGGAGTGAGGGAAAATTCCAAAATCTGTATTCGGGCATTTTCGCTGAGCCCCAGAGTAGTAAAATGGTTCCGCTGCACTTGCAGTTTATTCTTCCCAATTAAGGGGCAATTTATCGTGGCCAATCCACCCACCCTGCACATCTTTGGGTTGTGGGGGGCGAAACCCACGCAGACACGGGGAGAATGTGCAAACTCCACACGGACGGTGACCCAGAGCCGGGATCGAACCTGGGACCTCGGTGCCGTGAGGCAGCAGTGCTAACCACTGCGCCACCGTGCTGCCCTGCGCCTCACAGTTTAATCAATATTGTCAGTTTAATGGGTCTGGAGAAGGGACAAAGTCAGAACTATCTTGTTTTCAAACTAAAAGTGGGTGAGGGGTGAGTTGTGCAAAAGACAAAGCATTTGGGTAAACACCCTGTTACGGAGAGGGCATCAAGAATAGCGATCGACAGGAGCACACAGACACAGCTGGAAGCACTCAGTCCACCAGTGGAACAGATTGCATCAATTTAATTCCAGCTTTAAACATTCTCGGTCAGACCACAAAAGGCAGCTTCGTGCTGTAACAATCCTGGAAACAATGTCGGAGCAAGAGGCCGTCGAGGTGGAGGCAGAGTGGCAAATAAAACAGCAGGCAGCGAAAACGGATTCAGTGCTGGGGCCTGGGAGAGGGGGCAGGAGCGAGGAGAGATAGAGACAGGAGGCGGGAGAGGGAGGAGGGGGGATAGTGGAGGGAGGGTAGGGCAGGGGAGCGAGGGGGCGGGGGTAGGGGGCAGCAGGGAGAGGGGTAGGGGCAGCAGGGGGTGGGGAGGGGCAGGAGAGGGAGGGGTAGGAGGCAGGAGAGGTAGGGGATAGTGGAGGGAGGGTAGGGGCAGGGGAGGGAGGGGTAGGGGCAGGAGAGGGAGGGGTAGGGGCAGGAGAGGGAGGGGATAGTGGAGGGAGGGTAGGGGCAGGAGAGGGAGGGGTAGGGGCAGGAGAGGGAGGGGTAGGGGCAGGAGAGGGAGGGGATAGTGGAGGGAGGGTAGGGGCAGGGGAGGGAGGGGTAGGGGCAGGAGAGGGAGGGGTAGGGGCAGGAGAGGGAGGGGTAGGGGCAGGGGAGGGAGGGGATAGTGGAGGGAGGGTAGGGGCAGGGGAGGGAGAGTGCGGGGATAGGGGGCAGCAGGGAGATGGGTAGGGGCAGGAGAGGGAGGGGTAGGGGCAGGAGAGGGAAGGGTAGGGGCAGGAGGAGGAGGGGTAGGAGGCAGGGGAAGGAGAGTGCGGGGGTAGGGGGCAGCAGGGAGAGGGGTAGGGGCAGCAGGGGATGGGGAGGGGCAGGAGAGGGAGGGGTAGGGGCAGGAGAGGGAGGGAATAGTGGAGGGAGGGTAGGAGCAGGGGAGGGAGAGTGCGGGGATAGGGGGCAGCAGGGAGGTGGGTAGGGGCAGGAGAGGGAGGGGTAGGGGCAGGAGAGGGAGGGGTAGGAGGCAGAGCAGAAGAGGGGCAAGGATGAGAGGGGCTGGATACCTCAAGTGATAGTGGAAAGGATTTGGGGAGAGAGAGGCAGGGGGCCCAAGGAAAGAGAGACCAGAGGCTTAATTGAGAAGGACAAAGGCGTCTAAGAAATCTCCAATTAATGGAGCCCACCAGAATTTATTCTAACATTTCAATCAAAACTGTTAACTCTGGTCAAGCAGACACGGGGAGAATGTGCAAACTCCATGTGGACAGTGACCCGGGGCCGGGATCGAACCCCCGGGTCCTTGGTGCCGTGAGGTAGCAGTGCTAACCACTGCGCCACCCTGCCGGTCTCCCATAAGCTTCTTAAACTTCTTAACTACCTATCCTGCTGCCTGCAGGGATCTATGTACATGCTCCCAGGGTCCCTCTGTTCCTCTGCACTTCCTCGGGTCCGATTGTTCATTGTGTATTCCCTGACATTGTTAGTCCGACCAAAGTGCATCACCTCACACTTTCAGGGTTAAATTCCATTTGCCACCCTTCTGCCCGTCTGACCAGCCCGTCTACATCACCCAGCCCATCTAAATCGGGATGTAATCTTCAGCTTTTTCCAGATTTATTAGCGGAACTCAAATTTCACCTGCTGCTGTGCTGAGATTCGAACCCCTGTCCCCAGAACGTTAGCCTGGGCCTCTGGGTTACTAGTCCAGTGACATTACCTGTGCATCATCTTCCTGATGTACCATGGAAGGCATCGCAGCCAATCCAGATCCAGCCCTCACTTGGCAACCAGCCTCTCTGGCAAGATTTCAGGGCAGCAGTGAGGTTCGGGGACCTTGCCAGCCGGCGCTCACTGAGGACCCCACTGACCTCTGAACCAGAAGGTTCCGGGGTCATTTACCGCTTCAGCACAAAACAAATCAAGACTCAATGTTGGGGTGGCGCGCACCGTCAGAGGCACGGACTCTTAGATACGACGTTAAACAGAGGTCCTGTTGACCTGCTCAGGTGAATATGAAAGACCCCATGGCCACTATTTTGAAGAAAAGCGTGGGGGGGTTGTCCCTAGTGGCCTTGCCAATATTTACCTCTCAAGGAGTAGGGTCTGTTTCTATCCAGTAGGGTGTCAGTGGTTAGGCCAGCATGGGTTACCCATTTCCTAATTACCCTCGAGAAGGTTGAAGCTAATAGTGTAGATGCATTTGAGGACAGGTTAGATGGGTATGTTGATCAGTAGAGGTGAAGTGTAGGGTGAGTGGAGTCTAATGTGGGATATGAATAGCAGCATTGAGAGAGAGAGAGTTTGGAAGAGAGAGAGAGAGAGGGAGAGAGAGGGAGAGACAGAGAGGGAGAGAGCGAGTGGGAGAGAGAGAAAGAGAGAGAGTGAGGTGAAGTGTAGGGTGAGTGGGGTCTAATGTGGGACATGAACAGCAGCATTGAGCAGGAGAGAGAGAGAGAGAAAGAGAGAGTGTGTGTGGTAGAGAGAGAGAGAGAAGGTGTGAGAGAGAGAGACTGAGAGAGCGATTGGGAGAGAGCGATTGGGAGAGAGCGAATGGAAGAGAGAGATTGGGAGAGAGAGAGTGGGGCAGAGAGTGAGGGAGAAAGAGAGAGTGGAGGGAGAGATGGAGAGAGTGTGTGAGAGAGATGGAGAGAGTGTGAGAGAGAGAGCGAGCGCACGGGCGCAGCCTCAATTTAATATCTGAACTGACAGTTGGCATTCCTGACCTTGCAGCACTGCCTCAGTGAGTAACTGGGAATTTGCGCTCAGTCCCTGGAGTGGGGGTTGTGGTGATCTCTGTAGGTGCATGCACACAAGGGGTTAATGGGTAGATAGCAGCACCACATGATCACCAGAGGGCTGGACCAACAGGGGCATAAAGGGCAGCCACACGGGGTCTCTCTCTCTCGGGTGTGCTGTGAACAGGGAATCACACACATAGTTAGTGGAGTTACGTTTAGTTACAATTGTTAAATCTTGTTATCCAATTCCTAGTTCCCATGTTAAGTTAAAGAACTCACGCATTAATAGCTATACTCAATAAACCTTTGTTGTTACTGGACGAGTTCGAGTCTTCTTCAACAAGATTCAGAGGACCTCACCATCAGCCAAGGATTGAGTAACACGTGTTGTCGACCACGCAGGTAACACTACATGGTACCACGGAGTGTATTGGCCTTAACAACGAAGATAGAAACTAGCTAGCTTAGGTTCGACAGACAAGAGAAAACAAAAAAAAAAAAAGAAAAAAACTCGGATAAGATATTCGGCCAAGGAAGGCATCGCTACACTCGGATCTCTCGGGCACAAACCGGTAAGATGGAATCACTTCCAGAACACCTCAGAACCTCTGGTAATCTCCAGTATAATTGGAAGATTTTTCTGCAACAATTTAATTTGTTTCTGGAAATTAAGGACATGACCGCTGCGCCAGATTTAAAAAAAAAATTCATACCTCTTAGCTGCGGCAGGGAAACCGGCCATGGAGATATACAACTCATTTACCTATGCCGAAGGGGAGGACAAGAATAAGTGGGACACAATTATAAAAAAATTCGATACCCACTGCAAATCGGAGGTGAATGAAACATTTGAACGCTTCAAGTTCACCAGGCGTATACAGAGACCAGGAGAATCATTCAGCAGCAACTGACTCAAAGCTGCTGGCCCAATCCTGTAATTATGAGACTCTCCGTGACTCCCTCATCAGAGACCAGGTTGTCAGTGGCATTTCTGATGCGGGACTCAGAAAATCTCTCCTTAAGCACAAAAACCTTGATCTGGAAATGGCTACACAACTATGTTCTGCTCATGAAATCACTGAAGCACAATATCAACAGTTTACTTACCGGGACCAAGGCCTCCACCACGAGGTTGGAGCAGTCAAAATGGTGGCCCAGGCTTCTCGAAGGCGCTCCTCCACCGGCAATCCCGCACGCGTGAAACAGCAAGTGGCCCACACACATGCGCAGTTCGCACGGAGACTGGAACCGGCTGAGAACGCTACTGCGCATGCGCGAACGTGCCAGGACGGCGTCATGACGTGTCATAACTGCGGACACACCTACTTAAAAGGGCAATGTCCAGCTTGTGGCAAACAGTGCCTGAGGTGTGGAAAGTACAACCACTATGCCTTCAAATGTCGAGCTGTGCTGCAGATGACTTCCATGGGACAACAACTAAGACCCTGCGACATTCAGAACGTGGCATCTATGGACCGCCAACCAATATTCAATGATTACCTGTCCGAAAACGATGACCTTGCCTATGATGACTCCTACGGTGTGGACACGGTTACGGTAACCGAGGAACCTTACATCACCACGCCTCATCCAAAATGCCCGAAAATGAACAAAAAGGGGTTTAAAGTCTCAAAACAAAATATTATTTTCCCCAGCGACAGAATGAAGCTCGAGCCTCCACTTACAGTTAACGATCACTGCCGCAGCACCCTGAAACATACCGTTTGCAACACCCAAAGAGACCGTTTGCAACACCCAAAGAGAAGAGCACAATGACAAGTCCATAGCAAAAGATTTGTTCATTGACGATGATTACTCAGAGGATGAGTTCCTCATTGGACAAATAGAGCACCATGACACATCCTTGACAAGAAGCGATGATTTGCTCGCTGACGAATGCCACCTAGCCATGGATCAGTTCTCCGGATCTGATGGTCATTGCAGCAGCAACATGGCTGCCAAGTCCCGTACCAGTCTCCTGGTGGGAGAATCCAGTACCCTGACGACATGGCAGCTCGTCGACAAAATGGATGACAACCACATGTCATATATCCTCGCAGAAGGCGACGCCACGCAGAGAGCACAGATTGACTCCACTGAGGGAGCGATACCGGCCTCCATAGCGAGCTCGTTGACAGGCTCCAGAATGGCCACAAGCGACGACTCTGGAGCGACAGCCGTGAACCAGGAAGACTATGACGGTCTATCTGCCTTGTATGAGCAGCCAGCAGCAGACATATGTCTACCCGCTGTTGGTCAAAGCAGTGAACAAAACCACAACAACAGATCTGGTGATTTTGTGTCTGCGCCGCAGCAATCACCCAACCCAGCTGCAAAAACGATGACATACGGGGTCCACACTGCAAGCACAAAAGAAAGTCCGCTACTAACGTCAACTTACTTCGACCATTCCGATGTCTCCCGATGTCCTCGCGGACACACATAAACACTGACGGTCACAACGACATGGCGACATCAACACTGCCACCTCAACGACAGGCGAACCACCTGATCAAACGCTACAGTCTGGACTCACAAACTTTTTCATTAGAATTGGACTTTTAAAACGTTGATTGACTTTGTACAGTTATTAATACCATCCCATTCTGGACACAGCGTTACTTGTTTTATCTGTTCCCAGTTGACTTAATTCATTATGTTTGTTTAGTTTTCGTTACACCATACAGAAAACCTGTAGCACATAAAAAAGGGGGAGATGTGGTGATCTCTGTAGGTGCATGCACACAAGGGGTTAATGGGTAGATAGCAGCACCACATGATCACCAGAGGGCTGGACCAACAGGGGCATAAAGGGCAGCCACACAGGGTCTCTGTCTCTCTCTCGGGTGTGCTGTGAACAGGGAAACATCAGAATCACACATATAGTTAGTGGAGTTACATTTAGTTACAATTGTTAAATCTTTGTTATCCAATTCCTAGTTCCCATGTTAAGGTAAAGAACTCACGCATTAATAGTTATAGTTACTCAATAAACCTTTGTTGTTACTGGACGAGTTCCGAGTTTTCTTCAGCAAGGTTCAGAGGACCTCACCATCAGCCAAGGATTGAGTAACACGTGTTATGGACTACGCAGGTAACACTACAGGGGTTGAACCCACAACCTCTGACTCCGAGACATGATTGTGACACCCTGAGCCACAGCCAACACCTGAAATGACAGTGCAAGCTGAGCAGTGTAGTTTTATAGCAGAGAGAGAGAGTGCCTTCACAACACCATCTCACATTCAGGGAACAAAAGAAAAAGTGCATGAAGTGTTGCCGAGTGCATGGACACATTTAATAGGAACAGTTAAACAGTGACTGTTATAGCTTCAGAGAGGCACCGAGATTTGTGAGGCTTAACTGGGAACAGATGAAGATTTTATGTTGAACAAGTCACATGAGAAAGCTTGTTGGCTGATGGTCGATCCCTCTCTCACCTCTAGCCTCCTCTCTCCGTCTCTCCATGTGCTTTCATGAGCCTCTATTTTATCGAGAGCTGGCTAATGCGTCTCTGAATGTTTCTGCTATTGTCTCCCATAAACTCCCGGGGCTTTCTCCAGCACAATTTTGCTCCTCTCGCTTTCATCCTTGCTTCAATAAAAACCCATCGCCCTGGCACTGATCCTCAAAACTGGGCTATCATCACCTGTTCTCGCCCTGTCGGTGAGTCTAGGACCAGAGGGCATCATCTCAGAATAAGGGGTCGTCCATTTAAGACAGAGATCAGGAGGAACACTTCTCTCGCAGGGTTTAGTGGGCAGCACGGTAGCACAAGTGGATAGCACTGTGGCTTCACAGCGCCAGGGTCCCAGGTTCGATTCTCCGCTGGGTCACTGTCTGTGCGGGGTCTGCATGTTCTCCCCGTGTAGAAGCTGGGCCGTTAGGTATGCTCAAGGCTGGGAGAGATTTTTAATCAGTAAGGGAAATTTAAAATCTTTATTAGTGTCATAAGTAGGCTTACATTAACACCGCAATGAAGTTACTGTGAAAAGCCCCTAGTCGCCACATTCCGGCGCCTGTTCGGGTACACAGAGGGAGAATTCAGAATGTCCAATTCACCTAACAAGCACGTCTTTCGGGACTTGTGGGAGGAAACCGGAGCACCCGGAGGAAACCCACGCAGACCCGGGGAGAACGTGCAGACTCCGCACAGACAGTGACCCAAGCCGGGAATCGAACCCGGGACCCTGGCGCTGTGAAGCAACAGTGCTAACCACTGTGCTACCGCGCGGGTGATGGGGATAAGGCAGAAAAGTGGAGTTGAGGATTACCACATCATATCAGTCAGGATCTCATTGAATGGTGGATGGGCTGAGTGGCCTACTCCTTTTATGGTCTTAAAAGCAAAATACTGCAGATGCTGGAAATATGAAGTAAAAACAGAGAGCGATGCTCAGCCTCCGCCAGGAGAAATTAGCGACGGCGAGGTTCACTTGTGGTATTTCAAATCCGTGGCTGTTGAGGGTGCGGGAAAGGGTACAAACTGTGTCAAACAGCGCCATCGTGAGCAGGCAGTTGTGCCGCTAGCCAGGGGGGGAACGGGGGTGTCTGCCAAGGCCGGATAGAGTAGCGGGGGGTGGCTAGGAGGTGGGCCTTGGGGTCAAGGCAGCCAGGCACAGACCGACATTGCCGTAGCCTGCACGCCGCCGCTGACTGCCCAGTGGGAACTTAGCGGCACTGGCAGACACGGGGAGAGCGTGCAGACTCCGCACAGACAGTGACCCAAGCCGGGAATCGAACCCGGGTCCCTGGCGCTGTGAGGCAGCAGTGCTATGAAATGTCTTGGGGACATAGAGATGTTGAAGATTGTGGGATCTCGCTGTGTGACTTTCCTCGCTTACAACAGTGACTACACTTCACAAAAGGGCAGCACGGTAGCACAGTGGTTAGCACAGTTGCTTCACAGCTCCAGGGTCCCAGGTTCGATTCCGGCTTGGGTCACTGTCTGTGCGGAGTCTGCACGTTCTCCCCGTGTCTGCGTGGGTTTCCTCCGGGTGCTCCGGTTTCCTCCCACAGTCCAAAGATGTGCAGGTTAGGTGGATTGGCCATGCTAAATTGCCCTTAGTGTCCAAAAATGGTGAGATGGGGACAGGGTGGAGGTGTGGGGCTTAGGTAGGGTGCTCTTTCCAAGGGCTGGTGGAGACTCGATGGGCTGAATGGCCTCCTTCTGCACTGCAAATTCTTTGATTCTATGATGCTTCATTGGCTGTAAAGTGTTTCGAGATATCCTGAATTCATGAAAGGTGCTATATAAATGCAAGTTCCTTCACCTTTCAAAACATAAATGTCAGTTGTTGTTGCAGCAGCCATTCAGGAAGATGACTATAAGGCCTCAGCCATTGCGATTGGGAAACTGGGAAGAAGGGGCTCGTGTACTTTCCAGGGCCCCTCCCTACTGGGCTGGTTTAGCACAGTGGGCTAAACAGCTGGCTTGTAATACAGAACAAGGCCAGCAGCGCGGGTTCAATTCCCGTACCGGCCTCCCCGAACAGGCGCCGGAATGTGGCTTTTCACAGTAACTTCGTTAAAGCCTACTTGTGACAAGCGATTTTCATTTCATAAGCGATTATTATTATTACTGGAAAGCCTCAGAGGAGGACAGGATCAAATTCAGCTGCGAAGCCCTCACAGTCAAAGAGCTGATCTGGGCTCGCACGTGAAGTCCGCCCGCTCGGCTGAAGGTCGCTGAGAGGATTATGGCTGCAGGGCCAGCGTGAGGCGGTGGCTTTGGGCGACGGGGGAACTCTTGCTCTGTGAAGGCCTTGAGGCGGCCGACAGAATGGGAGGCCAGAGGTTTGGAGAGTGCGCTACTGGACCATTTGTTGGGGGGTTTAGAGGGGGGAATTGGGATGGAGCAGTGCAGCGAGGGCAGAAATAAACACGGCCCCCAACTCTGCTCCCTTTCCTACTTAATAAACGTCACTGTGTGAGGCTTAATAATAATAACCTTTTATTGTCACAAGTATGAAGTTGCTGTGAAAAGCCCCTAGTCGCCACATTCCGGTGCCTGTTCGGGGAGGCTGGTACGGTAATTGAACCCGCGCTGCTGGCCTTGTTCTGCTTCACAAACTAGCTGTCTAGCTCACTGAACTAAACCAGCCCTGGCTTAGAACAGCCAAGAGAATGAAACTGGGTCTCTGCAATCATTGGTAATCCCCTCACACTGGCATTCACAAGACCCGCCGTTAAGAGGAGGAAGAACGTTGTGAGTCACAGCCCTGACCGATGTGTCAGTGAACTCGTGAGACAGTGTTCGGGGTCACAGGTCTTCTACTCCTTGCAGAGTTTGTTCAACAGATGGGACTCCTCTGCCCCGTGTTGGTTTATTGATTCTATAACCTGCCTGAGTCAGGAGACAGGTCTCTTCCTGACTGCACCATTCACAGCACTGCCCGGTGAAGAGCATCTGGACACAAGTTACAAATCCTGCCTCCACCCGCAAAGTCTCTGCTCCACTCGTCACCTCAGCCGTCTCTGCCCTCAGCACGGTGGCGCAGTGGGTGAGACCTGTTGCCTCACGGCGCCGAGGTCCCAGGTTCGATTCTGGGTCACTGTCCGTGTGGAGTTTGCACATTCTCCCCGTGTCTGCGTGGGTCTCACCCCCACAACCCAAAGATCTGCAGGGTAGGTGGACTGGACACGCTTAATTGCCCCTTAATTGGACAAATTGAATTGGGCACTCAAAATTTATTTTAAAAAACTATCTCTGACTCCCCATTCCCCCCAACAATAACCCCCTCCCCATTCACCCCAACAATACCCCTCCCCATTCACCCCAACAATACCCCTTCCCATTCCCCCCAACAATAACCCTCCCCATTCACCCCAACAATAACCCTCCCCATTCACCCCAACAATAACCCTCCCCATTCACCCCAACAATAACCCTCCCCATTCACCCCAACAATACCCCTTCCCATTCACACCCAACAATAAACCTCACCATCCACCCCCAACAATAACCCCCCATTCACCCCAACAATACCCCTCCCCATTCCCCCCAGCAATAACCCTCCCATTCACCCCAACAATAACCCTCCCCATTCACCCCAACAATACCCCTTCCCATTCACACCCAACAATAAACCTCACCATCCACCCCCAACAATAACCCCCCATTCACCCCAACAATACCCCTCCCCATTCCCCCCAGCAATAACCCTCCCCATTCCCCCCAACAATAACCCTCCCCATTCACCCCAACAATACCCTTCCCCATTCACCCCCAACAATAAACCTCACCATTCACCCCCAACAATAACCCCCCATTCACCCCAACAATACCCCTCCCCATTGCCCCCAGCAATAACCCTCCCCATTCACCCCAACAATAACCCTCCCCATTCACCCTAACAATACCCCTCCCCATTCACCCCCAACAATAAACCTCACCATTCACCCCCAACAATACCCCCCATTCACCCCAACAATACCCCTCCCCATTCCCCCCAACAATAACCCTCCCCATTCACCCCAACAATACCCCTCCCCATTCCCCCGAACAATACCCCTCCCCATTCACCCCAACAATACCCCCCATTCACCGCAACAATACCCCTCCCCATTCATCCCAACAATAACCCACTCCATTCACCCCAACAATACCCCTCCCCATTCACCCCCAACGATACCCCTCCCCATTCACCCAAAAAATACCCCACATTCACCCCAACAATACCCCTCCCCATTCACCCCAATACCCCTCCCCATTCACCCCAACAATACCACTCCCCATTCACCCCAACAATACCCCTCCCCATTCACCCCAACAATACCCCCCAATCACCCCAACAATACCCCTCTCCAGTCACCCCAACAATACCCCACCCCATTCACCCCCAACAATACCCCTACCCATTCACCCCAACAATACCCCTCCCCATTCACCCGAACAATATCCCCCATTCACCCCAACAATACCCCTCCCCATTCACCCCAATACCCCACCCCATTCACCCCAACAATACCACTCCCCATTCACCCCAACAATACCCCTCCCCATTCACCCAACAATACCCCTCCCATTCCCCCAACAATAACCCTCCCCATTCACCCCAACAATAACCCTCCCCAATTCACCCTAACAATACCCCTCCCCATTCACCCCCAACAATAAACCTCACCATTCACCCCCAACAATACCCCCCCATTCACCCCAACAATACCCCTCACCATTCCCCTCAACAATAACCCTTCCCATTCACCCCAACAATACCCCTCCCCATTCCCCCCCAACAATACCTTCCCCATTCACCCCCAACAATACCCCCCCATTCACCGCAACAATACCCCTCCCCATTCACCCCAACAATACCCCCATTCACCCCAACAATACCCCTCTCCTTTCGCCCCCAACGATACTCCTCCCCATTCACCCCAACAATACCCCCCATTCACCCTAACAATACCCCTCCCCATTCACCCCAATACCCCTCCCCATTCACCCCATCAATACCCCCCCATTCACCCCAACAATACCCCTCTCCATTCACCCCAACAATACCCCGCCCCATTCACCCCAACAATACCCCTCCCCATTCACCCCCAACAATACCCCTCCCCATTCACCCCCAACGATACCCCTCCCCATTCACCCCAACAATACCCCCCATTCACCGAAAAAATACCCCTCCCCATTCACCCCAACAATACCCCTCCCCATTCACCCCAACAATAACCCTCCCCATTCACCCCAACAATACCCCACCCCAACAGTAACCCCCCCACCCCAACAATAACCTTCCCCATTCACCCCAACAATCACTTTCCCATGCTGGGAAGGCGGTGCTGCAGTGGTATTGTCGCTGGACTAGTAATCTGGAGTAACGCTCTGGGGATGCAGGTTCGAATCCCACCACTGGTGAAATTTGAATTCAATTTTAAAAATCTGGAATTAAAAGTCCAATGACGACCATGAAACCAGTGTCGATTGTCGTAAAAACCCATCTGCTTCACTAATGTCCTTTAGGGAAGGAAATCTGCCGTCCTTACCCGGTCTGGCCTACACGTGACTCCAGACCCACAGCAATGTGGTTGACTTTTAACTGCCCCTCTAGGGCAATTAGGGACGGGCAATAAGTGCTGGCACAGCCTGCGATGCCCATGAACGAATAAAAAACAAAATTCATTAAAATTCACCCCCACGTGGCACAGTGGGTTAGCACTGTTGCCTCACGGCATCGAGGTCCCAGGTTCGATCCCGGCTCTGGGTCACTGGCCGTGTGGAGTTTGCACATTCTCCCCGTGTTTGCGTGGGTTTCACCCCCACAACCCAAAGATGTGCAGGGTAGGTGGATTGGCCACGCTAAATTGCCCCTTAATTGGAAAAAATGAATTGGGTACTCTAAATTTATTATTTTTTAAAAAAATAATTCATTGCCACAATAACCCCCCCCCCCCCCCCCCCCCCCCATTCACCTCAGCAATCCCTGCCCGCCCACACCTCAATAATCTGTTCCCTCGAACAATCCTTGCCCACTTGTCCCAGCGGGCATTGGCTGAATAGGTTACCCAGAGATCTGCCCTCCTAGCGCAGCAATCGATGCCTTCAGGAGGCAAGAGAATCGAGGTGGGGTTAAAACCAGGACGGAAAAAGAGAAAGCAATTCAAAGCAAGAGTAAAAGAAACTTGAGAGAGAGAAGAGAGAGAGAGTGGAAGAGAGAGTGGGAGAGAGAGAGAGAGAGAGAGAATGGGAGAGAGAGAGTTGGAGAGAGAGTGGGAGAGAAAGAGAGAGAGTGGAAGAGAGAGTGGGGGAGAGAGAGAGTGGGAGTGAGAGAGTGGGAGAGAGAGAAAGAGAGAGAGTTGGAGAGAGAGAGAGAGAGAAAGAGAGTGGGAGAGAGAGAAAGAGAGAGAGTGAGAGAGAATGGAAGAGAGAGAGAGAGAGAGAGAAGAGAGTTGGAGAGAGAAAGAGAGAGAGAGAGAGAAAGAGAGTGAGAGAGAGAGTGGAAGAGAGAGTGGTAGAGAGAGTGGAAGAGAGAGGGAGAGAGAGAAAAAGAGAGAGAGTGAGAGAGAGAGAGAAAGAAAGAGTGGGAGAGAGAAAGAGAGAGAGAGAGTGGGGGAGAGAGAGAGAGAGAAAGAGAGAGAAGAGAGTTGGAGAGAGAAAGAGAGAGAGAGGGAAAGAGAGTGAGAGAGAGAGTGGAAGAGAGAGTGGGAGAGAGAGTGGAAGAGAGAGGGAGAGAGAGAAAAAGAGAGAAAGAGTGAGAGAGAGAAAAAAAGAGTGGGAGAGAGAAAGAGAGAGAGAGTGGGAGAGAGAGAGTGGGAGAGAGAGAGAGAGAGAGTGGAAGAGGGAGAGAGAGAGATAGAGAGTGTGACTGAGAGAGAGAGATTGGAACCGAGGAAAGAAGGGAGAGAAGGAATTAGTTAAACCCCTCTCATGCCCACCCGCACTCGCATCCTCCCTGCTCTTGTGATGAAATGTCAGCACAGGGCGAATGGGCTTTGATAACCCGGCCCTGAACTCTGACCCTTCCTGGATCAGCTATATAAACCCACAATGTCGGGGGTAGCCAGCTATGATTTGCAATAAAAACAAATTATTTTCAGTGCATTGCAGTTTTTGTTTTATAAAGGGGAGGTCCAGCCTTACCCATCACCATGAGTTTTGCAATCAATGGGAGTGTTATTTTTCCAGTAGCATTCAGAGTTCCCAGGGTGGCGCAGTGGTTAGCACTGCTACCTCACGGCACCGAGGACCCGGGTTCGATCCCGGCCCCGGGTCACTGTCCACGTGGAGTTTGCACATTCTCTCTGCGTGGGTCTCACCCCCACAGCCCAAAGATGTGCTGATTAGGTGGATTGGCCGCGCTAAATTGCCCCTTCATTGGAAAGACATAATTAGGTACTCTTAAATTTATATTAAAAAAACTTTTTAGAGTTCCCAGTGTCCTGGCCATAGGAACATTGGCAGAGGAAGAGACACAGAAACTCACTCGACCACAAGTACATCAGGATCAGAGATACAAACAGACCTGATATTTATAGTCTGACAGACTGTGCAATTAAGAAGAATTGATAACTGCACCACCCCAGTGCGTGGTGAGCTGGGACTGCGGTACGATCAAATTCCCTCACTCCCTCTCTCATCTCGCTTACGATACTTCTTAAAACTTGCCTCTTTGGCCAAGCTTTCAGTCACTTGTCCCTGTAGGGCGTGGTCTTCCAGCCCTTCACACGGATGGGGTCTTCCAGTCCTGCTGGAGGTGAATCCCCACCCTCACTAACTTCTTTAGGGGTGCTATATAAATGCACGTTAGTTCTGTGGCTCACACATAATCCCAGTCAGAGCTGTGGCTGCGGTGGTCCGGTTGATATGGTCGAAGGGCTTGGCCAGTGGGCCTGCGGGAGAAGTGGCTGGTGCCTGGGTGCGGATCGGGCGAAGCGTTCCGCGGTTGAATAGACGGCCAACATTTCGCATTTTAGGCTCAGGACCCTGGGGGCTGGTTGAAAGTCCAGCCCGGACACTGTGTGGATCCGACTGGGGGGAGGAGAGGGAGAGAGGTGGACACGGGAGGAACCCATCGAGACACAAGGCTGATGTGGGACTAAAGGCGGAGCCTTGCCCTTTGCTCAGTTGGGCGGCCGCTGTGCAGTCTCCCTCCGCTCGAAGCCGGGATACTAATGTGTCCAATGGAATGTTGAGCGCCGCCAAACTCTGCACTGATTTCCTGTGCCAAAAAGGGAATTTTCAGATTCCTACACCCTGCTCCCCTGATGCATCTATCCTGAATCTGCCTCACTCACTCCTCATTGCTGCCATTTGGCCCATCCTTTCTGTGCTATCTCTTTGAAAAAGCTGGCCAATCAGTTTCTCCACTTTCATTACCTATCCAATTCCCTTTTCAAAATCGCGACAGAATATGTTCCCCCTCCCCTCCCTCTCTCTCCCCCCCCTCCAATTAAGGGGGCAATAGAGGCTGGTTTAGCACAATGGGCTAAACAGCTGGCTTGTAATGCAGAACAAGGCCAGCAGCGCGGGTTCAATTCCTGTACCAGCCTCCCCGAACAGGCGCCGGAATGTGGCGACTAGGGGCTTTTCACAGTAACTTCATTGAAGCCTGCTTGTGACAATAAGCGATTATTATTATTATATAACAGTGGTTAGCACTGTTGCTTCACAGCCTCCAGGGTCCCGGGTTCGATTCCCGGCTTGGGTCACTGTCTGTGGGGAGTTTGCACGTTCTCCCCGTGTCTGCGTGGGTTTCCTCCGGGTGCTCCGGTTTCCTCCCACAAGTCCCGAAAGGCGTGCTTGTTAGGGGAATTGGACATTCTGAATTCTCGCCCTCCATGTACTCGAACAGGCGCCGGAATGTGGCGACGAGGGGATTTTCACAGTAACTTCATTGCAGTGCTAATGTAAGCCTACTTGTGACACTAATGAAGATTGTTATTATTGTTAATTCAGCGTGGCCAATCTACCTACCTTGCACATCTTTGGGTTGTGGGGGCGAAACCCACGCAGGCACGACGAGAATGTGCAAACTCCACATGGACAGTGACCCGGGGCCGGGATCGAACCTGGGTCCTCGGCGCCGTGAGGCAGCAGTGCTAACCACTGCGCCACCGTGCTGCCCAAATTAATGTTCTGCCAATTGTTCCTTGTAAATCTGAGATTGATACCTTTGTTGTTAATCAAAGGTGCTGAGGGATATGGAGCAATGGTCGGTGCTGTTGGGTCGCAAGCAATCTGACTGCTTGAAGAAACAGAGCCAAAGAGGTTCAAACGGCTTCCTCTTGCTCCAGTGGAGCTAAGTCACCCTTTAACCCTTCCTGCTCGAAGAGGAACAACCCCAGTTTCTCTTGTCTCGCTGTTAACCAAAATTCCAAATTGTAGCATCAATCACTGCAAATGCTCGTCATGGTCCATAATGGTGTAAAGAAAATCTGAGGCACTATTTGCAAGAAGATTAAGGAAGTTCTCCCCTGTGTCCAAGTTGGTATTTATCCCTCAATTAACATCGCTCATAGAAAGACGGAAAATAGGAGCAGGAGGAAGCCATTCGGCCCCTCGAGCCTGCTCCGCCGTTCAATATGATCATGGCTGATCACTGTATCCCAGCTCTCCCCACATCCCTCGATGCCTTTCGAGCTTAGAACTCTATCTGCTTCCTTCTTAAATATATTCAGTGACTTGGCCTCCAGCCTCTGTGGCAGAGAATTCGACAGGTCCACCGCCTTCTGAGAGAAGAAATTTCTCCTCATCTCAGTCTGAAATGGTCCCCCCCGTCCCCCCACCCCCAACAGCCAGAGGAAAACATCCTCCCTGAATCCCAGTCTGCCCAGCCTGTCAGGATTTTACACGTTTCAATCAGATCCCCTCTCAGGCGTCTAAACTCCCATAAATAGACGATCCCTCGATTAACTCTAATGTAGATTATCTGGACACGGTCTGTCGGCTGTCTACGGGATCTTGCCGTGCGCACATTGGCGGTGGGGAGTCCTACAGCGGGACGGCGACTACACTTAAAAATAAAGTACTCGTTGTGGCTGTCAGACCACTTGAGACGGTGGAAGGTTCTACGCGAAGCTCAGTCTTTTCCAGACCAGAGTGTTCAGGGATATGGCCCCTGCTACAGTCTTGAACTCTCCTCAGGTCTGCTGCCTACCTCCAACTCCAAAAGTTTTTTGGGGGGAGGTGTGTGGGGGGGGGGGGGGGGGGTACTTGGTCCTAGGGGAGCCTGGGTTGGGTGTATTTGGTTTTGTTAAATTCCAGTTTGCAGGGAAAATAGAAACAAAGAAACAAACACAACCTCTCTCTCTCTCTCCCTCTGCCTTAATCCTTGAAAAAGATAGCAGAGGGCACATCCCATTGCTGTCCCAGTGCACATAAAAACGCCCCAGACTATCCTGGGGATCTGGCTAGAGTGATCAGGGGATAGATACACTGTGAAGTGTTGGATTTTCACAGTAACTTCATTGCAGTGTTAATGTAATCCTACTTGTGACACTCGTAAAGATTATTATTATTCTTCAAGAAGCTTCCAGTTGGGCAATTTACAGATTAAACATTCTCTGTGACTAGCCCCCTGTGAAATTGTGTTTATTTTGTCTTGGTGAAGCTGGGAGGGGGGGGGGGGGGGGGCTACAGAACATTCCAAAATCCCCCCCCCCCCCCCCAGAGAAACAATAAAATGATGTTAAGTTTGTATCACCTAATGTAAGATGTAACTGACTCACTTGTGTGTGTATCAGCTGGCAGCAATGGTCTCTGAGCTGAGTCCTAGCGGCAGTCCTGAGTCTCCAGATTCTGCTCCACTCTCTCTCAGGGAAGGTCTGGAGGTCCGAAACTCTGCTGTTCGGGTGACAGAGGAACGGAAGTGGGAGGGAATTGAAACGATCTTGGCTATCCACCCACCCCCTGGCTGAAAGAGGCAAAGAGGGAGGGAGGAATCAGGCCAAAGTTTAAAAGAAGGCATTTCTGAAGGGATAAACCGTTTTTAAAAAAACAAGAGTTGGAAGAAAACTTTGGAGGAGGGAAAAGTTTGTCAAATCAAACCCAATAAAAAGTGGGAGGGGGAAAAAAAAGTTTGTATAGTGTGCAGAGAGAGCCAGGAGAGTGTTCAACCGGGGAGAAAAAAAAGTTCAAGTGAAAAATGTTTTGTTTGAAAAGAGGAGATTGTGCAAGGGAGTAAGTTTGAAGTGGAAATGGAGAGATTAAGGGGCAGTATTCCTGTACAGAGGACTGCAGATTCCGCAAAGATCAAATTGAGAAATTCTGCTTCCATCTGATCGTAAACCTCAAACATTAATCACCAAAACCTTCATCTATCTCCCTCAGCTCTGTCAACTCGAGATTAAATATTATTCCTCATTAATTAATCAGTCATCCTGGTCCAAAATGTTTGGTTCTTTCAACATCTCACACAGTGCAAACAAGAGGATTGATATTAAACTGCACACAGCTGCCAACTTTCCATTTCAATGTCTTATTTTGCTCTCTTTTGCTTCCCCCTGCCGTTAGCTCCTTGTTCCCCCTCTACCCAGTTCATCCTCCATTCTGCTACTCCTGCTGTTTTCCAATGTAGAATCAGAATATTTTAAACTGCCGCCCTCCCCTTTCCATGTTCTCCCTTCCTATATTTCTATTCCCTTGTCCCTCTCCCATCCCCTTGTTTTCTCCCATTTTCCCTCAGCGCCTTCCCATTCTTTATTTTCCTCCTTTTTGCCCTGTGCCCATTTCCTTCCCAAACCCTGCGCTCCCATGACCCCTTCTATTCCCATCTCCCGATTCCTCCCATTCCCTCTATTCCTCCCATTCCCATACTCCCTCTCTTATTCCATCTATCCCCAATCCCTCAATTCCCCTCCCGTTACCCACCCCTCTCTCTTGTTTCCCTCTCTCATTCCCTCTATTCCCATTCTCCCTCCCATTCCCCTCACTGGCCAACTGGCTCCTAATTTGTGTGTTTGTTTGTATGTTCATTCCCTATTCTCCTTCTCCCATTCCCATTGACTCTCCTATTCCCTCCCATTTACTATTCTTCTCCCATTCCCTACACTCACATTCCCCTCCCATTCCCATTCTTGCTTCCATCTCCCATTCTCTATTCTTCTCCCTTTCCCTAAATGTCCACCCATTTGCCAATCTCCCATTCCCTAAACTCTCATCCCCTAAACCCCCACCCATTCCCTAATCTCCCATTCCCTAAATGAAAATCGCTTATTGTCACAAGTAGGCTTCAAATGAGGTTACTGTGAAAAGCCCCTAGTCGCCACATTCCGGCGCCTGTTCAGGGAGGCTGTTACGGGAAATCCCCACCCATTCCCTAAACCCGCACCCATTCCCTAAACTCCCACCCATTCCCTACTGTCCCATTCCCTAAACCCTAAACCATTCCCTACTGTCCCATTCCCTAAACCCCCACCCATTCCGTAACCTCCCATTCCCTAATCTCCCATTCCCTAAACCCTCACAGATACCCAATTTCCCATTCCCTAATCTCCCATTCCTGTTCCTTTGACTTTGGGAGTAATGTTGCCCCCTGGTGTTAACCGGGTCTCACTGCAGCCGTTATTTTTCCCGAGCCACACGCGCACTTCCGGGCCTGGAGCCCCGCCCCCTCCAGCCAGCGCACGCGCAGTTCCGGGCCACGAGCCCCGCCCCCCCTCCAGCCCGCGCACGCGCAGTTCCGGGCCTCGAGCCCCGCCCCCCCTCCAGCCCGCGCACGCGCAGTAAAGGCCGCAGACCCTATATCGCATGCGCGGCACGGGACGGCGAGGCAGACATTCGGCGGCGGAAAGAATCAACGTCCCGGTCCGAGCAGGATGATCATCCCGGTCCGGTGCTTCACCTGCGGCAAGGTGGTGGGAAACAAGTGGGAGGCCTACCTGGGGTTGCTGCAGGCCGAGTACACAGAGGGGTAAGTGAGCGGGAAGCCTGCGGCCTAGTGTACAACAACAACTGGGGCTGGTTTAGCACACTGGGCTAAATCGCTGCAGGCCAGCAGCGCGGGTTCAATTCCCGTACCGGCCTCCCCGAACAGGCGCCGGAATGTGGCGACGAGGGGCTTTTCACAGTAACTTAATTTGAAGCCGACTTGAAATGAAAATCGTTACTGTGAAAAGCCCCTAGTCGCCACATTCCGGCACCTGTTCGGGGAGGCCGGTACGGGAATCGACCAGGCTGCTGGCCTGCCTTGGTCTGCTTTCCAAGCCAGCGATTTAGCCCTGTGTGCTAAACCAGCCCCGATCTTGTGACAAGCGATTTTCATTTTACACCAACAATGCCAACAACCCAGTGGTTAGCACTGTTGCTTCACAGCTCCAGGGTCCCAGGTTCGATTCCCTGCTGGGTCACTGTCTGTGCGGAGCCTGCACGTTCTCCCCGTGTCTGCGTGGGTTTCCTCCGGGTGCTCCGGTTTCTTCCCACAAGTCCCGAAAGATGTACTTGTTCGGTGAATTGGACATTCTGAATTCTCCCTCAGTGTACCCGAACAGGCGCCGGAATGTGGTGACTAGGGGATTTTCACAGTAACTTCATTGTAGTGTTAATGTAAGTCTGATTGTGATAAAGATTATTATTATTAGAAAATACTATATGGGATTGATAAAGTAAATGTAGACCAAATGTTCCTCCCTTGTGGGGCAATCTTGAACGACAGGTCACAGATATAGGTTGAGAAGCAACATCAATGCCAACACCAACAAAGCCAACAACAACACCAACAAAGCCAACATGCTGCTGTGCGGAGAGACCTGGGTGTGCTAGTGCATAGTCGCAAAAAGTTGGGTTACAGGTGCAACAGGTGATTAAGAAGGCAAATGGAATGTTGTCTTTCTTTGCTAGAGGGATGGAGTTTAAGACTAGGGAGGTTATGCTGCAATTGTATATGGTGTTAGTGAGGCCACACCTGGAGTATTGTGCTCAGTTTTGGTCCCTTTACTTGAGAAAGGACGTACTGGCACTGGAGGGTGTGCAGAGGAGATTCACTAGGTTAATCCCAGAGCTGAAGGGGTTGGATTACGAGGAGAGGTTGAGTAGACTGGGACTGTACTTGTTGGAATTTAGAAGGATGAGGGGGGATCTTATAGAAACATATAAAATTATGAAGGGAATAGATAGGATCGATGCGGGCAGGTTGTTTCCACTGGCGGGTGAAAGCAGAACTAGGGCATAGCCTCAAAATAAGGGGAAATAGATTTAAGACTGCGTTTAGGAGGAACTTCTTCACCCAAAGGGTTGTGAATCTATGGAATTCCTTGCCCAGTGAAGCAGTAGAGGCTCTTTCATTAAATGTTTTTAAGATAATAGTTTTTTGAAGAATAAAGGGATTAAAGGTTATGGTGTTCGGGCCGGAAAGTGGAGCTGAGTCCACAAAAGATCAGCCATGATCTCATTGAATGGCGGAGCAGGCTCGAGGGGCCAGATGGCCTGCTCCTAGTTCTTATGTTAACACCCAACACCAACAATGCCAACAACACAGGCAGCACGGTAGCACAGTGGTTAGCACTGTTGCTTCACAGCACCAGGGTCCCAGGTTCGATTCCCGGCTTGGGTCACTGTCTGCGGAGTCTGCACGTTCTCCCAGTGTGTGCCTGGGTTTCCTCCGGGTGCTCCGGTTTCCTCCCACAGTCCAAAAATGTGTAGGTTAGGTGGATTGGCCATGCTAAATTGCCCTTAGTGTCCAAAATGGTTGGGTGGGGTTACTGGGTTATGGGGATAAGATGGAGGTTGGAGGTGTGGGCTTAAGCGCTTTCCATGGGGCTGGTACAGACTCGATGGGCCGAATGGTCTCCTTCTGCACTGTAAATTCTGTGAACACCACACTTTTTTAAAATCATCATCTTTCCCAAAGTATAGGGGAGCTGGTGAAAGGGCCCTTTAAATGATAGCTTTGGGGGAGGTGAGCTTTAATTTTAGTAACAATTTTAAAATCTTTATTAGTGTCACAAGTAGGCTTACATTAACACTGCAATGAAGTTCCTGTGAAAAGGCCCTAGTCGTCACACTCTGGCGCCTGTTCGGGTACACGGAGGGAGAATTCAGAATGTCCAATTCACCTAACAAGCACATCTTTTGGGACTTGTGGGAGGAAACCGGAGCACCCGGAGGAAACCCACGCAGACACGGGGAGAACGTGCAGACTCCACACACACACTGATCCAATCGAACCTGGGACCCTGACGCTGTGAAGCAACAGTGCTAAACTGTGCTACCGTGCCGTCTGAATATCCTCACTGGGGCAACTGTCAATTCCACTCAAGAGGTTGGCGGAACTTTGGCGATTGTCTCTGCAAATGCCAATCTATGTTGGATGAGTTGTAAATTTTTGATCTGAGATTGGAACTAAACGTATGAAGAGATTAATCCATCATGGACAAATGTAGAAACCCTACAGTGCAGAAGGTGGCTATTTGGCCCTTTAAGTCTGCACCGACCTTCTGAGAGCACCCTACCCAGGCCCACTCCCCCGCCCTATCCCTGTAACCCCACCTAGGAGCATTTTAGCACGGCCAGTCCACCTGACCTGCACATCTTTGGACTGTGAGAGGAAACTGGCGCACCCGGAGGAAACCCACGCAGACACTGGGAGAATGTGCAGACTCCACACACACTGTCACCTAAGGCGGCATGGGGAGAACGTTCAAACTTTACACAGTCACCCAAGGTTGGAATCAAACCCAAGTCTCTGCCGCTGTGAGGCAGCAGCACTAACCACTGCTCGGACAGAAGTGAGTGGATGGAATTCTGTCACCGATCAGTCATGATCTTGCTGAATGGTGGAACAGACCCAAGGGGCTGGGTGATTTCCTCCTATTCTTATCATTTTAAAGTGTGTCGTAGATCTGGATGTCCTCCCTGAACCCCTTTAATCAAGTTGAAATAATTATTAGATCGCTTTCTTTTTTTAACTCCATACGGACAGTGACTGAGAGCCGGGATCGAACCTGGGACCCCGGCGCCGTGAGACTGCAGTGCTACCCACTGTGCTGCCCTCGATCACTCTCTTTTCACCCTCTACATTCAGAGGAATACAGGCCTGCCCCCAAACGTGTGATTTGATCCTTTAGGAAGAGAGGTGTAGACTCAGCACTAACCTGTTCCTGAATATTTGTTTGCAGCGATGCACTCGATGCTCTGGGCCTGAAGCGTTACTGCTGCAGGCGGATGCTGCTGTCCCACGTGGATCTGATCGAAAAACTCTTGAACTACGCACCCCTGGAGAAGTGATGATTTTTTTGGGATCGCGATGATGGAAAGTGTTAATCGAACCCTTTCTGGTTTGCTGCTGTGACTCTTGCATGTGGATCCAAATCGTCTGCCGTGTAATCCACATTTTTAAGGACCGGCGGAAGAGAATGTTTTCCATTTGTAATTACCTTGTGAATAAAATGGGGATTTGACTCAAAGTTTAAAGTAAAGTGTTTTTGTTCAGATGCGCTGCATATTTCAAGGGGATGTTCATGAAGGTTTCCCTCTGATTTGGATTGTTAGTAAGAGAGAGATTGCCTTGTTGGATCTATTTTTAAAAACACTGAATATAAAAATAAATAACATTTATTGTCACAAGTAGGCTTACATTAACACTGCAATGAAGTTATGCTGGAAATACTTAGCTTGAAAGAGTATCTGGAGAGGAAAACAATGTTTCGGGGCCTGTGACCTTTCATCAGGACTGGGAAGAATTAGAGATGCGATTGGTTTTGAGCGAGGGCTGGATGGGATGAGGAGAAAAGGCAGGCCTGTGATTACAGAAGACTGGCGTATGCCTTGTTGCGTCTCTGCTTCCTCCCCTTGTGTTATGCTGGTTGCAGATTGAAAACAGCCATTTTGTCATAAGATTGTTTACAGTAGGGCGTCACAGTGGCCCAGTGGTTAGCACTGCTGCCTCACGGCACCGAGCACCCGGGTTCGATTCCGGTCCTGGGTCATTGTCCGTGTGGAGCTTGCACATTGTCTGCGTGGGTTTCACCCCCACAACCCAAAGATGTGCTGGGTAGGTGGATTGGCCACGCTAAATTGCCCCTTAATTGGTAATAAAGAATTGGTACTCTAATTTTCTTTTTAAAAGTTGTTTACAGTAGAAAGTCGCTCACTGTTTAGTTATAGATTTCTGTTCTAACCCCACATCCAGCATGGTAGCATTGTGGTTAGCACAATTGCTTCACAGCTCCAGGGTCCCAGGTTTGATTCTGGCTTGGGTCACTGTGGAGTCTGCACATCCTCCCCGTGTGTGCGTGGGTTTCCTCCCACAGTCCAAAGATGTGCAGGTTAGGTGGATTGGCCATGATAAATTGCCCTTAGTGTCCAAAATTGCCCTTAGTGTTGCGTGGGGTTATGGGGATAGGGTGGAGGTGTTGACCTTGGGTAGGGTGCTCTTTCCAAGAACCGGTGCAGACTCGGGCCGAATGGCCTCTTTCTGCACTGTAAATTCTATGATAATCCACTTTTATAATAAATACTAACCCTAATTCCCCTTTAGAATCACTACAGTGCAGAAGGAGACCATTTGGCCTATCATGTCTGCACTAACCCTCTGAAAGAGCAGCCAACCTAGGCCCACCCTACAAAACCTGCACATCTTTGGACAGTAAGGGGCAATTTAGCACGGCCAAGCCACCTAACCTGCACATCTCTGGACTGTGGGAGGAAACTGGAGCACTGGGAGGAAACCCACGCAGACACGGGGAGAAAGTGCAAACTCCACAAAGACAGTCACCCAAAGCCAGAATCGAACCCGTGTCCCTGACTGTGAGGCAGCTGGTAACCACTGTGCTGCCCTTTAGGTGCTGTTTATAATATATATTCGGTCCAAGTCATAAATTGAGGTTGTGTTGAGTGATCTCAATCTGCACTGCCCGCTGGAGAGGGACTAATGTAGGACATGTCTGTTCTGAAGGTGAATTCCAATCGACATACTAAAAAACTGCAATTAAATTCAGACACCAGTAAATTAGTTTATTAATAATTCTTTATTATTGTCCCAAGTAGGCTTGCATTAACACTGCAATGAAGATACCGTAAAAATCCCCTAGTCGCCACACTCCGGCGCCTGTTCGGGTACACTGAGAGAGAATTCAGAGTGTCCAATGCACCTAACGAGCACGTCTTTCGGGACTTGTGGGAGGAAACCGGAGCGCCCGGAGGAAACCCACACAGACAGAGGGAGAGGATCTTTACACTGGGAGAGATAGAACCAGAGGGCGAGGAGGAGGGGAGGGGGAACTAATCATTTTAATCAGAGATTCGGTGAATTTTCCTCTGAGTCTGTGGAACTCTTCCCCAGAGAGCAGTGAAGACAGGGTTAGCGAATATGTTCAAGGCAGGGGGGGGAGATAAGGTTATCAGGGAGAGAATGTGGGGCCACAATGGGATCAGCCACGATCTTACGGAATGGCAGTGCAGGCTCGAGGGCCGAATGGCCCACTCCGAACTCACATGTTCGCAACTCCCTACTTTGAAACGACAGGATTTTTTCCCATGTTTCCCCAAGTGGGTCGACAATAAGTCTTTTAAAAATATATATATTTATTCAAATTTTTCAACAAAACCCCCAACAAGAAAGAAACAAGAACACAAGTAGAAATTATACATAGGATTTCCTCCATATACAATAGCCCCCCATATAACAGTAAAAAACACAAATAGGGAAAACCCCCCTCAACCCAAACGCCACCCCAAAAGAACCCCTCCACCCGGCCCTTGGGCTGCTGCTGACCTAACGTTCCGTGAGATAGTCTAGGAACGGTTGCACAGACCCTCTCAAGGCAAACTTTATCCTCTCCAGCTTGATGAACCCTGCCATGTCATTGATCCAAGCTTCCACACTAGGGGGCTTCGCATCTTTCCGTAATAGCAAAATCCTCCGCCGGGCTACCAGGGACGCAAAGGCCAGAATACCGGCCTCTTTCGCCTCCTGCACTCCCGGCTCGTCCAATACCCCAAATAATGGTAATCCCCAGCTCGGCTTGACCCGGGCGTTCACCACCTTGGACATAGTCCTCCCAAAACCCCTCCAGAACCCATCCAGCGCCGGGCACGACCAGAACATGTGGACGTGATTTGCTGGGCTCCCGAGCACCTCCCACATCTGTCCTCCACCCCAAAGAACCGACTGTCATATGCACTCTGTGAGTAACTTTGAACTGTATTAGGCTGAGCCTGGTGCAAGAGGAGGAAGAATTAACCCTACTCAGGGCATCAGCCCACAGACCCTCATCTATCTCCTCCACAAGCTCCTCCTCCCACTTGCCCTTTAACTCCTCCATCGAGGCCTCCTCCTCTTCCTGCAGCTCCTGGTAAATTGCCGAAACCTTGTCTTCTCCAACCCATACACCCGAAATCACCCTGTCCTGAATCCCACATGCCGGAAGCAGCGGGAATTCCGTCTCCTGCCGCCTCACAAACGCCCTCACTTGCGTGTACCTGAAAGCGTTTCCTGGGGGTAGCCCAAACTTCTCCAGCGCTCCTATGCTCGCAAACGTCCCATCGATGAACAGGTCCCCCATTCTTCTAATCCCTGCCCGATGCCAGCTCCGAAACCCCCCATCCATCCTTCCTGGGACCAAATCGAGGCTCCCACCTCGCCCCTGTGTCACCACCACTGTCCCCAGATTTTCAGCGTCGCTGCCACTACCGGACTCGTGGTGTACCTTGTCGGCGAGAGCGGCAGCGGTGCCGTCACCAGCGCCCTACCCGCTAGTAAGAGTGTCAGCATATCCCATCTTTTAAAATCCTCCTCCATCTGCTCCATCAACCGCGTCAAATTGAGCTTGTGCAGGGCCCCCCAACTCCTAGCTACTTGGATCCCCAGGTACCTAAAGCTCCTTTCCGCCCTCTTCAGCGGCAGCTCATCCCTGGTCCCCTGAATGCACCACAAAGAGCTCACTCTTCCCTACGTTGAGTTTATACCCCGAAAAGTCCCCAAACTCCCTAAGGATCCGCATGACCTCCGCCATCCCCTCCACTGGGTCCGCAACATACAACAGGTCATCGGCACCCCGTGTTCCTCTCTCCCCCCCCCCCCCCCCCCCCCCCGAACCAATCCCCTCCATTTCCTGGACTCCCTCAGTGCCATGGCCAGTGGCTCAATTGTCAGTGCAAACAACAAGGGGACACCCCTGCCTCGTCCCCCGGTACAGCCGAAAGTACTCTGACCTCTCTGGTTCGTAGCCACACTCGCCACCGGGGCTCTATATAGCAGCCTGACCCAACTGATGAACCCCTCCCCGAACCCAAACCTCCGCAACACTTCCCAAAGATACTCCCACTCCACCCGATCAAAGGCCTTCTCCTCGTCCAAAGCTGCCACTACCTCCGCTTCCCCCTCCATCAAGGGCATGATAATCACTTTGAGGAGCCTCCGCACATTTGTATTTAGCTGCCTACCCTTCACAAATCCCGTCTGGTCCTCATGAATCACCCCCGGGACACAGTCTTCAATTCTCGTAGCCAGCACCATCGCCAGCAACTTAGTGTCAACATTGAGGAGCGAGATCGGTCTATACGACCCACATTGCAATGGATCCTTGTCCCGCTTCAAGATCAAAGAAATCAGCGCCCTGGACATAGTCGGGGGAAAGGTCCCCTCCTCCGTCGCCTTATTAAAAGTCCTCACTAACAACGGGCCCAGTTGATCCATGTATTTCCTGTAAAATTCAACCGGGAACCATCCGGCCCCGGGGCCTTCCCTGCCTGCATGTTCCCCAATCCTTTAACCAGCTCCTCCAGCCCAATCGGCGCCCCCTGCTCCTCCTCCACCCTCGGGAACCTCAGCTGATCTAGGAATCGTCGCATCCCCATCTCCCACACTGGGGGTTCAGACCTGTAAAGATCCCCATAGAAGTCCCTAAATACCTCGTTTATTCTCACCGCAATCCGCTCCGTATTCCCCCCTCTATCCCTAACTCCACCAATCTCCCTCGCTGCCTCCCTCTTACGAAGCTGATGTGCCAGCATCCGACTCGCCTTCTCCCCATACTCATCCGCCACCCCTTGCGCTTTCCTCCACTGTGCCTCTGCTTTCCCCGTGGTCATCAGGTCGAATTCTGTCTGGAGGTTTCGTCGCTCCCTAAGTAGCCCCTTCTCGGGGGCCTATGCATAACTCCTGTCCACCCTTAAAATCTCCCCCAACCTCTCCCTCTCCCTCCTCTCTCTCTTCTCCCTGTGGGCCCTAATGGAGATTAGCTCTCCCCTGACCACCGCCTCCCAGACTACTCCCACCTGCACCTCCCCGTTGTCGTTGGCCTCCAAGTATCTTTCAATACACTCCCGCACCCCCCTCATCCGCCAACAGTCCCACATCGAGGTGCCACAGCGGGCGCTGGTCCCTCTCCTCCCCCAATTCCAGCTCCACCCAATATGGGGCGTGGTCCAAGATGGCTAAGGCCGAATATTCTGTTCCCTCCACTTTCGGGATTAGCGCCCTACTCAAAATGAAAAAATCTATCTAGGCTCTATGGACGTGGGAAAAGAAGGAAAATTCCCTGGCCTGTGGCCTGGCAAACCTCCATGGATCCACTCCCCCCATCTGGTCCATAAATCCCCCCCCCGAGCACCTTGGCCGCAGCCAGCCTCTTACCAGTCCTGGACCTAGAACGGTCCAGTGCTGGGTCCAGCACCGTGTTGAAGTTCCCCCCCCCCCCGACCCCCCATTATCAAGCTTCCTACCTCCAGATCCGGAATCCGACCCAGCATGCATTTCATAAATCCGGCATCATCCCAATTCGGGGCATATACGTTCACCAATACCACCTGCAACCTACCACTCACCATCACATATCGACCTCCATTATCCGCTACAATATTCAGTGCCTCGAACGACACCCGCTTCCCCACCAGTATTGCAACCCCTTTGTTCTTCGCATCCAGCCCTGAATGAAAGACCTGCCCTACCCATCCCTTTCTCAGCCTGACCTGATCTGCCACCTTCAGATGGGTCTCCTGGAGCATAACCACATCTGCCTTCAGTCCCTTTAAGTGCGCGAACACCTGGGCCCTCTTGACTGGCCCATTCAGGCCCCTCACATTCCAAGTTATCAGCCAGATCAGGGAGCTACCCCCGCCCCCCAGCCATCTCCTTTTCTAGGCCAGCCACGTGCCCGCGCCTCCCGCACCCTCCAGTCCCACAGGCGGCGGACCCCGCCCACCTCTCCTACTTCGAGCTCCCCTTTCCCCCCATCCCTCCCTCATCTAGTCATCTTGCTCCCGACACTCCCGTAAGTCAGCTGACTCCTGCTGACCCCAGCCATTCCATCGACCCCCCAGTGTGAGAATCCCCCCACCCCTTGGCAATCAGTGTGCGTTCCTCTCCCAGCACCGTCCTGCCCCCTGGCCCCGCCCCCATCCTTCCCTAACGTGTGAAAAAGCCCGCGCTTTACGTCTGAGCTGGCCCCGCCCACTCTGGCGCACCTCTTTTTTGCGGCCTTACCCCAACTCCCCATCCCCAGGCCTCCACCCCCCTTCTTCCACCGCGGGGCCCTGCCCCTCCAACACCGACGCCCACGCTCTCCCATCAAATCCATTCACCCATCCCCACCCAGCACCAAAACAAAAAGAATATTCCCCAAACGCAGTAAACATCTCCCACGACAAACCCCCAGTTTGAGTCCAACTTTTCAGACTGGATAAGGTTCCATGCCTCATCAGGCATTTCAAAATAGTGGTGCCGATCTTGGAACGTGACCCACAATCGCGCTGGCTGCAGCATCCCGAACTTCACCCCCTTCCGATGGAGAACCGCCTTAGCCCAGTTGAAACCAGCCCTCTTCTTAGCCACCTCCGCACTCCAGTCCTGGTAAATTCGGATCTCCGTGTTCTCCCACCTGCTGCTCCGTTCTTTTTTGGTTCATCTCAGGACACACACTCTGTCCATAAAGCGGTGGAACCTCACCACTATAGCCCTTGGCGGCGGGTCTCCTTGCCAGGAACCGATGAGCCCCATCCAGCTCCAGGGGCCTCGGGAAAGCTCCCACGCCCATCAGCGAATTGAGCATCGTGCTCATATATGCCCTGGCATTGGGCTCCTCCACTCCTTCAGGGAGACCTAGAATCCGAAGGTTCTTCCTCCTCGACCTATTCTCCAGGTCCTCACATTTTTCCTGCCACCTCTTGTAGAGCGCCTCGTGTGCATCCACCTTCACCGCCAGGCCCAAGATCTCGTCCTCGTTCTCCAGGCTTTTTGCCGCACCTCCTGAATCGCCGCCCCTTGGGCCTTCTGGGGCTCCACAAGCTTCTCAATCGCCGTCTTCATTGGCGCCAGCATTTCTGTCCTCAGCTCCGCAAAGCAGCGTTTAAGGGACTCCTGCGACCACGCTGCTTGGTCTCCACCCACCGCCATCTTGTTTTTCCTCCCTCGCACTTTCCGCTGCACCAGGATCACTTTCTTAACCGCTCCACTCCATATAGTGTCGGGGGAACCTTGCTGTCACCTTCCCACACTGGGAACCGTCAAACAATTGCCGCTGGGGCCCCGCTGAAGAGCCCAAAAGTCCGTTCCCGAACGTATTGCCGAACGTGCGACCTACCTATGCATAGCCGCAACCGGAAGTGGGGTAGACAATAAGTTAACATTTGTCCAAAAGATGCACAGGGTTTAATGTTCATGTGGGAATTGAACTCTTCAGCACCTCAGCGTACAAGCCTAACGGCATACGAGCCTGGCTTAGTTTATTAGTGGGCAAGTTTGGTATGTCTACAACTTTTATCAATTATAGTTTGAAAATAAGTTGTGGTTTATAATCTGTAAGGGCACTAATTGGTCATAACGTGGACAAGCCAGGAAGAACCATAAGAGAATTGGATTTAATCTAATATCGTGCACCTTCCAAAGCTTTCATTTAAAAGGGTAAGTCATGGCAGAACTCAAAGCCTTGGTTTGCACCTCCTGCTCCATGTGGGAAGTCGGAAACATTTCCAGTGCCCGAGCCCAGCATGTGTGCAGGAAGTGTCCCCAGCTACAGCTCCTGGAAGCCCGGATTTCGGAGTTGGAGCTGCGGCTGGGGACACTGTGGAGCATCCGGGAGGCAGAGTGTGTCGTGGATAGCACGTATAGAGAGGCGGTCACACCACAGGCTCCGCAAGCAGGAAAGGAATGGGCAATCACCAGGCAGAGCAAGAGAGCTAGGCAGGCAGTGCAGGAATTTCTTGTGGCCATTCGCCTGCAAAACATATAATTTTGGATTCCATTGAGGGGAATGGCTTCTCCAGGGAAAGCAGCAGCCAAACACGTTGCACCACGGTTGGTTGTTACGGAGGGGTGGAGTAAAAAGTGTGGGAATGCAATAGTTATCAGGGATTTGATTGTAAGGGGGATAGGTAGGCGTTTCCGTGGCCGCAACGAGACTCCAGGATGGTATGTTGCCGCACTGGTGCTGGGGTCAAGGATGTCTCGTAGCAGTTACAGGACATTCTGGAGGGGGAGGGTGAACAGCCAGTGGTCGTGGTGCCAACAACATAGGTTTAAAAAAAAAAAAAAAAGAGTTGAGGTCCTGAAAGCAGAATATAGGGAGTGAGGAAGAAAGTTGAGAAGTCGGAGCTCAAAGGGACTCAGGATTACTACCAGTGCCACGTGCTAGTCAAGATGTATCGGATGAATAAGTGTCTGAAGAGATGGCGTGAGGGGGAGGGTTTCAGATTCCTAGGGCATTGGGACCCCAACTGTTCACATTGTGTTTTAATGATTTGGACAAGGGAACTAAATATTATCTCCAAATTTGCAGATGATACAAAGTTGGGTGGGAGGGCGAGTTGTGAGGAGGATGCAGAGATGCTTTAGCGTAATTTGGACAGGCTGACTGAGTGGGCACATGCAGTATAATGTGGGTAAATGTGAGGTTAGCTGCGTTGGTAGCAAAATATAGGAAGGCAGATTATTTGATAACAATCTTTATTGTCACAAGTAGGCTTACATTAACACTGCAATGAAGTTACTGTGAAAAGCCCCTAGTCGCCACACTCAGGCGCCTGTTCGGGTACACAGAGGGAGAACTCAGAATGTCCAATTCACCCAACAAGCACGTCTTTCTGGGCTTGTGGGAGGAAACCCACACAGACACGGGGAGAGCGGGCAGACTCCAGTGACCCAGCTGGGAATCAAACCCGGGTCCCTGTGAAGCCACAGTGCTAACCACTGTGCTACCCAATAAATGTATGAAGTTAAGCTTCCAGTTGCCGGTCACCTTGTTGTTCATCTTACTGATTTATTCCAATGCAAGTTAATCAGCTGCCTCCACGGTTTTCATCTCCATTTGCTTTGCTCCATCATCTCATGTCACTCACCTCCCATCCCAACCACCTCCCCCTCCCCTCCCCCCCCCCCCCCCGTTACATTCTCCCCAAATATTAACTGAACTCGTTCAAGTTATGAAAAAAAGGTAATAAAGAATCCCTAGTGCAGAAGTCAGCCATTCAGCCCTTTTGAGACTGCAACCTGCGAACCATCTCTCCCGACAGATGCCGCCTGACCCAAGTGTTTCCAGCATTTCCACCAGCCACTAAATCTTTGGGGGGGGGGGGAAAGAGACGGACAAGCAAGTTCACTTGTTTGGCTGTGGAAACAGCCAAATTGTTAGAATCCTCAACAGTGCAGAAGGAAACCCTTCAGCCCATCGAGTCTGCACCGACCCTCTGAAAGAGCACCCCACCTAGGCCTAAACCCCGCCCAACCGTTGGGACACTTAAGGGGCAATTGATCATGGGCAATCGACCTAACCTGCACATCTTTGGGTTGTGGGGACGAAACCCACGCAGACATGGGGAGAATGTGCAAACTCCACACGGACAGTGACCCAGAGCCGGGATCGAACGTGGGACCTCGGCGCCGCAATCCCAGTGCTAACCACTGCGCCACATGCTGCCCCTCAATCCACCTAACCTGCACATCTTTGGGACTGCGGGAGGAAATAGAGCACCCGGAGGAAACCCACCCAGACATGGGAAGAATGTGCAAACTCCAGTCACCCAAGGTCGGAAACGAACATGTTGAGGCATGCCGCTGTGAGGCAGCAGTGCTAACCACTGTGCGGCCCACATTAGTTTGCCTGTTCCCCGGACTCTTAGCTTTTACTGGTCCCGTTTTCATCTCCACTTCCACCAACCACCAGGAACAAGGTTCTCTCGACTGATCCCGCTTAGGATTCCCCCACCCCCCGGGTTAAGGGGCCGATTCTGCATCCATTGGAGATTGGAAGAATGAGAGGTGATCATGCAGAAAGATCCTGAGGGCACTTAACAGGGTGAATGGAGAGATGTTTCCCCGTGTGAACTAGGGGAAACAGTTTAAGGGGCCCCCATTTAAGATGGGAAGAGGAGAATTTTGCCCCCTAGGTTATGAATCGGTGGAATTCTTCCCCAGCAATAGAGGCAGAGTCGTTGAATATTAGGTCAAGAGGTACAAAGATTCTTCACCAACAAGGGAGTCAAAAGGGTACCACAGAACCGCTGCACTGACCTCTGAACAAGTACGTAGGCCCACCTGATAATCCCATCTAATTTGCACACCGTTGGGACACCAAGCGGCAATTTAACATGGCCAATTCACCTAACCTGCACATCTTTGGACTGTGGGAGGAAACCCACGCAGACAGGGGGAGAAAGTGGAAACTCCACACAGGTTAGAATCGAACCATGAGACTGCAAGGCTAACCACTGTGCCACCCTGGTGGGAATGCAAAATTGGGGCCACAATTGGATTAGCCGTGACTTTATTGATTGGCAGAGCAGGCTCCTGGGGGCTGAACAGGGTGTCAGCACACAAACAAAAAATTGCACAAGAAAGCGTAAAGTCAAACTTTTATTCTTAATGAATGTCACCATATATAAAAAAAACAAAGCATAATTTACTACACAGTCACAATGTTCGCCAGTCAGTACTTGGGGTTTTTAGAAGACCAACATGGCAGTCTTAACGTACACTAATATTATTTTAAAAAGATCAATTTTAGGTACAGGTCAGGGCTGTAACAAAGCTTCAGAAATATAACTGTCCCATTAAAAATAAAAAAGAGGTGTTGGGCAAAAAAAAAAAAAAAAAAAAAAAAAAGTGGAATTTTCACCCCCTGATCCCTAAACAAAATCTTCAGCATATCACAGCACAGCACCTTGCTCAGACCCAAGGCTAGACATGTGCTTATGGGTATCAGATGGATCAACTCAGCTGACAAACCAGCAGTTGGGACAATGGGCTGATCCTGGTCAGGGAAGGAATTGCAGATATAACAGCAACCGCAACAACCCATCAGGCCCCCTCGCTGGTCTTGGCTCAGTGACAACAGAGAAGAAATGGCACCCAGTGTAAGTATCGGCAACAACATCCGCGGACCAGCCCACATCCCGATCAACAATTCAGCCAGGGCGGGAAGTGCACCGAGGGAATTCGAGGGAAAGCGCACAAAGGAAAAGTTTAAACATTCTGCCGAACAAGAAATGCTGTCCAGTCAAATTAAAGCTTGGTCACAGCCCTTGGATATTGTACAGAACCGAATCATCATCTCCACACGTCAACAAAAAAAGAAAAACTGGTACAGCGAGGCAGCACTCGGATTCCAGGAAGAGTCTTGTCGTTTGACTGGATGAACAAGCCAAACCGAACAGGCTGGGCAAACACTAAAGAATGTAGCCACTCAGCTCCAACTATCAACCCCCTCCCCATAGCTGCACACATCAGGTCAGGGTCACCTCCAAACTGCAGTAACTGATCACGGGCGCCACAAATAACGTTCCCCAATATTGACTGACGATCAATTTAGAATTGGCAATAGTCACGGGGAGGGGGGGGGGGCGGGCAGTGATTCTCAGCACCAGCTGGTGCAATGTTGAGCCACATTCATGGAACTCCGCGAAGGGATGGAAGAGTGTCTGTTTCAATTAGCTACAGTACTGGCTGAGGCTGAAAGGGGTGTGGGGGGGGGGGAGAGAAAGACACATTGGGTGGGATAAAGAGATTTCAGCCATCAGTGACACTCGTCAGCCTGCCAATGCTCCCTGGCGCAGACTCTCAAACTATTCCCATCAGGATGGTAACACACATGTGTGCTTTAAGTGCCCAGCCAGACAATGGCTAACCCAGTATTACAAATGACACCCACTACCAAAAGGTGGGTGTCGCAGTACAAGCCAAGGAGTGAAATGAAACATTAGTGTTTACAGCAAAAGAAGAAGTCACATGCACCACCGGACCGACAAATTAAAACCCCTTCCTCAACCTGAATGGTGCCTCGCTCAGGAGGTCAGATTCTGCTCAAACAATAACCGTTTAAGATAGCGCTGATTCCCGCTGCGCCATAACTTATATCCCAGCCACACCAGCATTACTCTGCAAACAGGTGGTGGTGCAGCTTTTTTTTGGGGGGGGCCGGGGGTGCAAAGTGAGAAGGTAAGATAACCGAGTTAAAACCCTCAGTGACTTCTTTTACTTGGCAGAACAACCACTTTGCTACCAGGTACAATGGGTCCCACTATCAATGATGTTTCGTCTCGACTTGGAGCAGATTGAAAACTCCCTATGTTTCAACAATCCCTCAATGCCACCCCCCCCCACCCAAAAATAACCTCTTGCCGCACAACACATTCCCAATCACTGGGCATCTTGGCAAGGTAGTTGTTCAACATGACCGGCAAGGTTACGCAGCTTTCATGACTTGGCTCTGCCAAGTTTCACAGTAACACGGACTCCTGCAGTGCGCAAGACAGACAGGCCGACACAAACCGCGGGCACGGATGATCAGACCTGGAGACGCTCCGTGCATGACGGAAGCACCGACAGAGAGCCTTGCGTGGGGGATGAATGAACAGCAGCTACATGGAGCTGGAGCAGCAAACCAATGGAGCCATTTCCCGCTAAACATTTACTTGGCAATTGCTCGAGGAACAGAAAGTTAACACTAAACCTGGAGTTCTTTACAACCAAACACAGGAGGACAGATCTTTCAAAATGTTGTCAATTCATTGGAATAACGTAGAAAAATGATCTAAATACAGGACAAAAGGCTAATTAAAGGAGACAAAGAACCGATCACGGTGATGAGCTACAGCTCAACATCAGGGACGTGACAGCCCAACGTGAGACTACGGTGCAGTTAGCCACATTTTACAAAATGGCGTTAACAGGAGCCACAATTCAGTACTTAGACCCGGGGCAGCAGGCTGACCATCAGTTGTAGTGTCAGCCCAAAGCACGACACCTGACACCCGCCCCCCCTTCTCCAGACTCAGGCAGCTTATACACCAACTGCAGTTTTAACTCTCTCCCTCTCTCTGCACCACACAGAGACACAGTCCACTCTCGAGACAAAGAATTCTCCAGTCAGGAACAGGGTCCCAAAAAATAAATAAAAAAAACAGAAGAAAGACACACTTACAAGTTAGAATCACTTCACTGACTGAAGGATGATTTGCCAAACTGGGGGGAGCTAGCAGAAATCTAACGTACCATTCCTTTTTTTTTTTAAAAACACACCAAAATCAAAACAAACTTGATCAGATCTCAACTCCTCCCTGCCAAGGTAGGTAGAAGTCAGAATCAGGAATTTACATTAAAATGGCGGCTTCTGTCAGAACAAAAACACAATCAGTACAGCAGCTGGAGAATGGTTCCATAATAGCACAAGTGGCAACTGTTAGAAGTAGTTTACTCTGGATGCCCCCCCCCCTCCTCTCCCAGCTCGCATGCCATGCTACCAGTCTACAACTGATCAGGGAGAGGAGCAGTCAGCTGCACAACCGATTAACTTTTTAAATCCTGGAAACGTTATCTATATATAGCACACTACAGTGGTCGCACTGGAGACTGAGTGGAGCGGCAAGGACGGAGCACACAGCCGGAGGAGGGGGACGGAGGTGGGTCTAGCGCATCTTGTAGTCAATGGAGCCGGACATCTCGCACAGTTGCCCCTTGAATTCAATGTCGACGGTGAAATCAAGGTCCCGCTGGGAGGGGGGGGAGAAAAAAAAAGGGACAAGATTTAATTAATTGTTTCCACTTAGAATAAAAGCTTCAAGATGCCTGGCAGTGTAGGTGCCAATGCAGAGGCACCAGGAAAACACCATTCCCAGTTTTAGATCCCACTCAAGAGCAAATGGTCAGTTGTCATTATCCTGGTGAAACATTTTTTTTGCACCTACTCTGGTTCCTCTATATTGCTTTTGCAAGAGGCCAGAGGTAGGCAGAGTACTTAAAACATAGAACAGCTGTAACCTCAGCCGTAAATGTTTCTATGCTCACGTGCTAATGTTTTCTAAACTCACAGTGTTCTTGCTGTTGGGCTTCATGCTGACAGTTCCGAAGATCTCCTCGCCTCGCTTGACTGTCAAGTAGTCCTCCATATAAAAAACAGTCTGCTTCCAGTGAGTGTAAGGGGCATCAGGGGCTGCAATTCAAGAGGATTAATGCCGTCAGCACCAATATAGTTCACCCACAGACAGGAGAGCGCGAGGTTGGATTGGGAGTTGCCGGGTAATTAGCGAGATTGTAACACAGAAGTTTGTTTTTTAAACAAACAATTTTATTGAGGGTTTTTTTGGCATTGTAAACAGTTACAGCTAACAGAAATGTGCAAACATCAATCAATATAAAACCACGATTTCAATCAAACCATACTGCACATGCCCGCTCCTCTCCCCTAGACACTACCCGCCTATTTATCCCTCCTACTCTACCCTAATCTCCCCCCTCTTTCTCCCCCCCCCACCCCGCTGACGTTCACTCTCCCGTGAAGAAGTCGATGAATGGTTGCCACCTTCGGGCGAACCCCAGTACAGATCCCCTCAAGGCGAACTCAATTTTTTCCATACCTAGAAAGCTTGACATGTCCGAATGCCATAGTTCGGTCTTTGGGGGTTGTGTCCCTCCATGCCAGCAGTATTCGCTGCCGGGCTATCAGGACAGCAAAGGCCAGAACATCTGCCTCTTTCTCCCCCTGGACTCCCGGGTCTTCCGAAACCCCGAAAATTGCCACCCCTGGACTCATCACCACCCTTGTTTTCAGCACCCGGGACATGACCCCCCCTAAGCTTAGGACATGCCCAAAACATGTGAACATGGTTCGCTGGTCCTCCCACGCATCTAGCGCACTTGGACACTGAAGTTTATTTAACAGAGAAGTTTATTCTGTCCTTCGTTTAACTATGTACATTTCGTTGCCCTCTAGATCGGACTATAATTCCCCTCCCCCCCCCCCCCCGTCCTTTGGTTCTTCATCTTTTTTCTTCCCTGGCTTACTCCTCGTTGCCAGCCTCGAACAGGTTTTGGAACAGGCCGACAAACTGCCCCCAAGTATCCAGGAAGCCTTCCTCTGACCCTCGGGTGGCGTATTTAATCTTCTATAGGTGGAGAAATTCCGAGAGATCAGCGAGCCAGTCTGCAGCTGTGGGTGGTGCTGCCGATCGCCAGCCGAGCAGGATTCTCCGACGTGCGATGAGGGAAGCGAAAGCAAGGGCGTTGGCCTCCTTCCCCATGTGTAACTCTGGCTGCTCCGATACCCTGAAGATTGCCACTATCGGGCATGGCTTCACCCTCACCCCCACAACCTTGGACATTGTCTCGGAGAAGGCTGCCCAGCCGGCTGCATAGTTAACGACCACCAGTCACTATCCAATCTAAGCAATTAATCTTCGTTACAACTCCACAGAACATCAAGCAAGCTTTCATCGAAGCGAGGAACTCCACCTATCCTCACCCGACAGCTACTCCCCAAACAGCTGATTCAACTGCCCTCGGGATCACGTTTGATAGATCGGGAGTGTAACCAGGGATCAGTAACCAGGGTACATAATTGGCAAAAGGACCCGCAATCTCAGTAAACGGTAACTTTCAAAAGGTTAACACTTGAAGGTAAAATCATTTACAATAGTTTGCAGACAAGAAGCAGACTTAAAAGTGGAGCGGTTCCCAGAGAGGATTCCAGAGGTTTGAGCCTAACAGCTGAAGAGCACGGCCACCAATGGCAAGATGAAGATTGGTGACACAGAACAGGCCAGAATTACGGGAGAATGAAAATGAAATGAAAATCGCTTATTGTCACGAGTAGGCTTCAATGAAGTTACTGTGAAAAGCCCCTAGTCGCCACATTCCGGTGCCTGTTCGGGGAGGCTGGTACGGGAATTGAACCGTGCTGCTCGCCTGCCTTGGTCTGTTTTAAAAGCCAGCGATTTAGCCCAGTGAGCTAAACCAGCCCCTATGCAGAGATTGAAGTGGATGGCCCAGATAGAGGGATGGAGGGGGAGAAGGGAGGGAGAACATCACAGAGGGACGTGAACGCACTGTTTTAAAACAGAGGCCAACAGTGTTCAATGAAAGGCCACAAGTTCAGGATCAAAGTTCTGCGTCACCCGGAATGTAAATGACAAGACCGCCACCTCAAAGCTCCCTTCAAACTGTACCTGTGGAGAAACCCGTCCTTTTGTGGCATCGGGTGAACTCAATGTTGAAATACGCTACCAGCGCATGGATGTAGTCGTTGCGAGTGACTTGTAGGCAGAAGGGTGATGTGAATGACAGGTCATCTACTTTCACGGTGTAGATGTCGACCTCCTGAAACGTACAGATAGCTCAACTTATTACATACATGTCGTACTCCACCATTCCCTTCACAGCAGACAACTCTTTTTCAGTTAAACTCCTTCAAGGCAACACAGTAGCACAGTGGTTAGCACTCTTGCTTCACAGCACCAGGGTCCCAAGTTCGATTCCCGGCTTGGGTCACTGCCTGTGCAAAGTCTGTACGTTCTCCCCGTGTCTGCGTGGGTTTTTCCTCCGGGGGCTCCGGTTTCCTCCCACATTCCAAAGATGTGCAGGTTAGATGGATTGGCCATGATAAATTTCCTTTGGTGTCCCAAAAAGGTTAGGTGGGGTTACTGGGATAGGGCAGAGGCATGGGCTTACGTAGGGTGCTCTTTCCAAGGGCTGGTGCAGACCCGATGGGCCGAATAGTTTCCTCCATCATTGTAAATTCTATGAATCTTCTAGGCTAGTGCCATTATTGACAATGCTGGAAGGTCGGGTGGCACGGTGATGCAGTGGTCAGCACTGCTGCCTCACGGTGCCAAGGACCCGGGTCACTGTCCGTGTGGAGTTTGCACATTCTCTGCGTATCAGCGTGGGTCTCACGCCCACAACACAAAGATGTGCAGGGTGGGTGGATTGGCCACGCTAAATTGCCCCTTAATTGAAAAAAAAAAAGAATTGGGTACTCTAAATTATTTTTAAAAAGACAATGCTGGACTGTACAATAATAGCCCCAAATTGTACCAGCCAAGAGGTTTGCCCTTGCACCCTGGACTAATGTAGGAGAGGGCCAGCTTGCACCCATTCTCTTCACCAACCCTTGCTCTTCACCCAAAAAGAGGAAGTTCTGATTTAGATGCTAACCTTAATGAGGCAGGCATTGGTCACCAGCTGCTTGGGATCCACTACATCCACCAATGGTTCTTTGATTGCCACGTCCTTAATACAGGACATATCGAAACCGTAGACATTCTCCCACCCTGCAGACAAGAGAAAAGCTGGTCACCAAAGTCGACTCCGCGTTGGCCCCCAAATATAAAACCCAAGGAAGCCACACCGGTACGGAATCATTCTCCTTTTCCAGTGCTGAATGAACTGATCTCTGCCATGCGTTTAGTGGGGAATGAGAGTGACCCTAGGCGAAACAGGAACCCAGCTGCTGGCCAGGACAACCCAGCTGGAAGATCGGTGCGGATAAGCGGGGCTGGACAAGGACCACAAATAACTTGCACTCGCCGAACAGTCAAATGCGCTGCTGCTGCAACAGGTGCGAACAAGACATGTTCAGTGGATCTGATGCAAAAAGATTCACACGTCACTATGCAAACTTTAATCCTCGCCATCATTCCACTTGTGCTGAATTTAGGTCATTCGCTTCGCCACCCCCCCCCCCCGTCATGTAATTTGATCACAGCTATCTGCAGTCCAGCTCCATTCTTCTTGCCGTTGCTCAATGTCCCTTAAACAACCCCCCCCCCCCCGCAAAAATCGACCAAATTCGTACTTGATGTTCCCATTAACCAGTCTTTAGGGAGTTCCTGATCTTCAGTATCACGTGGAAACACCTTCCCCGTTTTATTCCTCTATGGCATGTCACTGCCTAATCCTAAACATCGTGCCTCGTTATGCTCAATTATCCCTCCAGGAAAAAAATGATGCATCTCCAGAGAAATCTATCAATCATTTTAATTATTAGACCGACCCACGTGGCGGCATGGTGGCGCAGTAGTTAGCATTGCTGCCTCATGGCGCCGAGGACCCGGGTTCGATCCCGGCCCACTGTCCATGTGGAGTTTGCACATTCTCCCAGTGTCTGCGTGGGCCTCACCCCCACAACCCAAAGATGTGCCGGGCAGGTGGATTGGCGACGCTAAATTGCCCCTTAATTTGAAAATTTTTTTTTAAAAAATGGAATACTCTAAATTAACAATTTTAAAAAATCAACCCACAACCCTTGAATGAACCACATATATGTAGCTAGTACCTTAAAATGTAATAAAAGCTCGGCACAAAACAAATGACAAGAGTTACCCAAGGTGACAGAATGTTAGATGACCAAACTGATTGGGTAAAGATGTTGAAAATAGACAAGTCATAAACTTACAGTGGATTTTGTAGTCCTTGTACTGGCGGTCTTCGATGGCCGTGACATACAGAGCAGCTCGGTCTGGGAAAATCAGGCCGTCTGGTTGCTGGAGAAGGTACGGAAAGATCAATGAAGAATAAACAACATGCAATAAAATCCAAGCCTATAACCAAACTGCCAATGAGAAAACACTGCCCGCACGGTGCAGAGGGTGAATATCAAAGATTTAATTGAAACTATGGCCTTGTCCCGAGCATGTGTGACTCAACAGCACAAGGTGACACCCTGAACCCATTTAACACATACCAGCCATTTGTCCCTTGCGTAGATGACAGTATTCAGCATCGACTCGTAAAAGAGACAGTAGCCCATCCATTCACTGATGATTATGTCCACCTTCTCCATGGGCAGCTCCACCTCCTCCACCTTGCCCTTGATGATAGTAATAACTGCGACAGGGAACAGGAGCAGTCAGTACATTCACAAGCAGCTAACGCAGAGCTCCCCGCACCTTTAGCCTCCCAATGCCGTGGAGAATTAGGTTGCAGGTAGACATAGCATAAAAAATCTCAAGCATAATCAAACCAGTTGTTCTAAGACAGTAAAAAGGCAGAGAAACTCCACAGACATGGCGTCAACTCCAGTCGGTGTTGAGTTAGCAGATACCAGATGACAAGCAGCTAGTGCTTACTGAGAAGATTGCCATAACACAGCTGCCCTGCAACTTAGTACACAAGCGCACTCATTATAATTTATAATTAGCCACAAAAATACCAATTTGTAACAATATTTGGGTTAGCATTAACCTCACAGGAGCATAAATCAAAGATTAATCACGAGGATGGCTAATAAATAAAATACAAGCTCAGGAAAGCCAATGTAGACTTGCGCAAGTTTCAGTTCCACTATCAGTAAACAACAAGTAGTTCGGTAAAATAAGCTATTATCGCATTGAAAGCAGGGAGCAAGACAATGCACGTGCCGGTCACAAGGTCCTACAATTGGCAATAGTCTCAGTGTACACCCAGGGATGTCTTCAGACCACATACCCGCAGAGCCTCAGCAGCCACAAGTAAAACCCATTTCTATGTTCCCATTAATTGGCAGATCTCAAGGTGCTGATAGCAACAGCGGTTCTACTGGAGGCTCTGCCAGAGGCCACAGCTATACGCGCCCAAAACAAAACAAGGGCTTAGTGGGCAGCGGTTTCACTTGGCATGGTGTTCTAACACGCAGATCAAGTTAAATCCCAGCACAGGCCACTGCCTACATTGGACTTCCATGCGCCTCAGACTAACTACCTGTGTAATTAAAAGAAACATTTCCAGCTTTTCAAATGGCTTGCTTCTGTTCTCTTTGCTATGGTTCTGATCTTTCCCACACTGTATTCTGTAAGGCTCCTCCCTCCTGATTCCCTATTTCCCCATCCTTTATTTTTGCTGCTATGATTTTGATCCACCGATGATTAATGGACATGTATCTTCAAGTCAAGCAGCAGAGAGGACGAATGCAAGAAGTTGCAACATAATACACGGTGTTGGCAACTTTGAACTCAAACTATTCAGCACTCACGAGATGGGGCGAGACTCCAAAGCCGTATTCTGCCCGGTTACCAGGTGGCGATTGGGTCCTACGTGAGAGGGATGAATTTCAGAAACCCAAGCAGCGCAGTTAGAATCCTGGAAAAGGACCTTCGCTCACTCTATAAAGTGTGAGAGCTGCTGTATTTCTGAAACTGCAAAGACCTCAATGGGTCCACAGTGAAAACCACTGCAGGCTGCAAACTGAGACCTGGATCTGAAAGCTTCCTGTGAAGGAAGGTCTGCTGAAAGACAGCCATCTGAAACAAAGACTCTCTTTCCCGTTACTTATTCCTTCCACCCCTCTGTTTGTGCGTTGTGGGGGCAAGTTAAAGTGGTGGATTAGGAAATAGACAATAGTTAACCAGTTGTATTTGCTGCATATTATATTATAGTTCTTAATGGTGTATAAATTTACAAATTATTGGGCAGCCAAGGGCCAAAGACTTCAGGTATTTTTCTAAGAATTATTGGTTAATTCAATTGTGTTGAGACTCCGGGTGAAGCAGGGGTTGGAATTGACTGCGCACCAGCCCAGGGTGTTGTAGCAAATCAAACCTCCCAAATTTCTCCTTCGCATTCACCCTTAAACAAAAATGAACTGGGCAACACAGTGGCTAGCACTGCTGCCTCATGGCGCCAAGGTCCCAGGTTCGATCTTGGCCCTGGGTGGAGTTTGCACATTCTCTCCGTGTTTGCGTGGGCTTCACCCCCACAACCCAAAGATGTGCAGGGTAGGTGGATTGGCCACGCTAAATTGCCCCTTAATTGGAAAAAATTAATTGGGTACTCTAAATTTAAAAACAAAAAGAGTCAAGGTAAATTACAGGGGGAACAAATAGCACAGAATATCAAAAAGGATAGCAAAAGTTTCTACAGTACATAAAAGGGAAGAGAGTCGCTAAAGTGAATGTTGGCCCCTTGGAAGATGAAAACGGTGAGTTAATAGCGGGGAGCACAGAAATGGCAAAGATGCTAAATCTGTACTTTGCCTCAGCTTTCAAGGTGGAGGACACTAGTACCATTCCTGTAGGAACAGACAATTCAGAGGTAATAGGAACTTGGAACAATCAGCATCAATAGGGAAACAGTACTAAACAAACCATTGGGATTGAGGGCAGACAAGTCCCCCAGGCCTGATGGCCTACATCCTAGGGTGTAAAGGAAGTGGAAGCAGAGATTGTGGATCCATTGGCTATAATATTCATAAATTCTCTGGGCATGGGAAAGGTTCCAATGGATTGGAAAAATGGGAGGGAGGCAGAATGTGGGAAATTACAGACCAGTTAGTTTAACACCTGTTGTTGGGAAGTTGTTAGAATCAATCATCAAGGATGTAATATCAGGACATTTGGACAGCCAAAGTGTTATCCATCAGAGTCAGCATAGTTTTATGAAGGAAAAATCATGTAATTTGCTTGAGTTCTTCGAAGATGTAACAAGCAAAGTGGATAATGGGGTTCCTGTAGACGCAGTATATCTGGACTTCCGGAAGGCGTCTGAATAGGTGCCACACAGAAGGTTAATCCACAAGGTGAGATCACCTGGGATTAAGGGTAACCTATTAGCTTGGATAGAAGACTGGCTGATGGGCAGGAGACAGAGAATCTAAAACAGGGGCAGCACGGTAGCATGGTGGTTTGCACAATTGCTTCACAGCTCCAGGGTCCCAGGTTCTATTCCCTGCTGGGTCACGGTCTGTGCGGAGTTTGCACGTTCTCCCCGCATCTGCGTGGGTTTCCTCCGGGTGCTCCGGTTTCCTCCCACAGTCCAAAGATGTGCAGGTTAGGTGGATTGGGCATGCTAAATTGCCCTTAGTATCCAAAATTGCCCTTAGTGCTGGGTGGGGTTACTGGGTTATGGGGATAGGGTGGAGGTGTGGACTTAGGTAGGGAGCTCTTTCCAAGAGCCAGTGCAGACTCAATGGGCCGAATGGCCTCCTTCTGCACTGTAAATTCCATGTAATCGGGGTAAATGGGTCTTTTTGTGGATGGCAAGATGTAACTAATGGGGTGCCACAGAGTTTGGTCCTTGGGCCCCAGCTATTTACAATCTATATGAACCACCTGGATACAGGGATAGAAGGTTCTACAGCCAAATTCGCAGAGGATACAAAAATAGGTGGGACAGTAAGTTGCAATGACTGTAGCATAGAACATTACAGCGCAGTACAGGCCCTTCGGCCCTCGATGTTGCGCCGACCTGTGAGGAAATAAAAAACGCACAAAGGGATATAGATAGGTTAGGAGAGTGGGGCAAAATGTGGCAGATAGATTTTAACGTGGATAAATGTGAGGTCATGTATTTTGGACAAAAAAATGGAAAAACAAAGGTCTAAATGGGGAGACTTTGGGGTGCTCTGATGCAGAGGGATCTGGGTGTCTTCATGCATGAGTCACAGAAAATGAGCATGCAGATAAGGAAAGCAAATGGAATATTGGCATTGATAGCAAAAAAAAATTGAGTATTAAGGTAAGGAAGTGTTTGAGGAAAGATGTAGTGACATTGGAGGCAGTTCAGAGGAGGGTCACAGATGAGGGGTTTATCGTAAGAGGAGAGATTGACCAGTTTAGGCCTATACTCTCTGGAGTTTAGAAGAATATGGGGAGATCAAATCGAGGGATACAAGATTCTAAAAGGTGTGGAGCAGATGTTTCCTCTTGTGCAGCAATCCAGGCACCAATTAACAAAGGAGAGGGGGTGGAGTGCAACATCCAGAGCCAATCAGAGCTTTGGAAAGCAGGCAGATTTGGATGATTATTCTGTGATTGCAATGTAGGAACAGGAAGAGCCCATTCATAGAACATTACAGCGCAGTACAGGCCCTTCGACCCTCGATGTTGGGCCGACCTGGGAAACCACTCTAAAGCCCATCTACACTATTCCCTTATCGTCCATATGTCTATCCAATGACCATTTGAATGCCCTTAGTGTTGGCGAGTCCACTACTGTTGCAGGCAGGGCATTCCACGCCCTTACTACTCTCTGAGTAAAGAACCTACCTCGGACATCTGTCCTATATCTATCTCCCCTCAATTTAACAGGTAACAGACGAGGAACATATCAACCATGATATAATGGCAGAGCAGAGCAGATGGGCCGAGGGGCCTAATTCTGCTCATATATCTTGTAAACCCACGCAGACACTGGGAGAAAGTGCAAACTCCGGGTTCCTGACACAGTCAGGCAGCAGCATTAACCACGGTGCCACCATGCTGCCGGGTAATTCTTCTACCCAGCCATACCAAGCTGCCTGTAAAATTGTGCCCCACCGCAAGTCAGCACTTCCAAGAGAAACAAAAACAATAAGACTTATATAAAGTTCGAACTGTCAGGTGTCTGTAAAGGTGGTGTAACGTCGAGCACAAGTAGGTGGATCCTTACCGTGGTCTAGGTTGTTTGCTTTAATGATCTTTTCAGCATATTCTGAGATATTGGAGCACTCGATCTGTTTTGCAAAAACAAACATTTTTGAACAATCACAAATGTTTTCTTCACATATTTGAATTGGGGAAGGTTGAAAGTATTCTGCATTGGCGGTTTCCTCTGTATTTGAGGAAGACGCCAACGAAAGGTGACGAGCTCCTATACCTCGGCGCTAACCACAGATTCTCTAGCTGGCAAGTCCAGTGAGACTCAGACTTATAATAATCTTTATTAGTGTCACAAGTAAGCTTACATTACACTGCAATGAAGTTACTGAGAAAATCCTCTCGTCGCCACACTCTGGCGCCTGAGAATTCAGAATGTCCAATACACCTAACAGCACGTCTTTCGGGAGGAACCGGAAAACCCAGAAAGGACGCGTAGACTCCGCAGACAGTGACCCAAGCCTGGAATCGAACACGGGTCCCTGGAGCTGTGAGACAACAGTTCTAACCACTGTGCTAGCCCTGACTTGGATTGATAAGTCACGGTGTGCAGATACAGACTGACCACTCGGCCCATCTTCCAGTTATGTCCATGCCTAGACCACAGAAGCACTGCAGATCCTGCTTGCTCATTTTCCAATACCAATTAATAGACACACGTGGACCTTTCTTCCTGTATCTCAGGGGCAGCTGTGGGGGTCATCTAGTTGAGACCAGCCAATTATTGCACACCCATATATTTCTCAGCGCATTAGAATGGCATTTGGCATACAGTAATGATAACCCTTTCAATTAATACGGTTCAGATTCATAATGATGAAATTAGATCACTATAGCATCTTGTGTTTCAATTGACACTTCTATACATCAAATTTACTTTGTGCAGTGAAATCGTTTGGATAGGAAGGTGAACAACGCAAGCCACGATGAGATAAAAGATGCTCAGGCATCACGGACCAGGAATACCATCAATCGAGACTTGCTAACGATCGATGTGGTGCGATGCTTACCCCAATAACTTTCTTGGCACCAGCCTTGGCGGCAAACATACAAAGGATGCCTGTTCCGCTGCCCACATCCAGGACAATCTTGTCCTTGAACAGGTGTCTGTTGTGGTACATGGAGTTCCTGTAGGTCAAAGTGCGAACCTCATCCTTCAACATCTCCTGCGGTTGGAAGGGAAAATGATGTTTAAGAAGTTGCGAAAAGATTCTTGGCATCGCTGGCCAGTTTTATTAATGTGGGAGCAATTAGAATTCAAAGATGCTCTACAGGCCACAGTTCTAAGCGGATGGCATGCAGATTCACTGCTGCCAGTCTCGAATGCTGGACTGGGCTGAGCCCAGATTCTTCCTCCTGTGCCATGCCACAGGATCCAAAGTCTCAGCGTTAGGCATTGAAACAAGTTGCCGTGCTGCGCAATGAGTGAAACCAAGCACCAGGTTTCCAAATAACATTGGGGGCGAAAACAGCAAGTCTAGAACTTCCCTTATCTGGGTCCCACCTTTGCAATTCTTGCTACTCACCTCGTGAATGCCAAAGTGCGCATAAGAGTCAAAGTAATAGTCCTTGGAGGTCATGTCCTCTGCACCAGCTTTGACTGGTGCACTGCCATCCGGGCCACCAGGGAGTGTAGAAACCTGAAGGTGCAACGTAATAGGTTAGGTCATGTTGAGACTGATTTACCGTAACCGCGGGCGTTTTCTTCCCCCCCACCCCCTTGGAGGCAAGCAGTGGACATTATTACCCTGCAGCTTGCTTAGTTGCCCTCAAGAATACTTCTAATTCCATCAAACCAAAATAAAAATCCGAGTGACATGACCGTGACATGGTCTCGGTATCAGCCACTTGTACTCAAGAGGAACATTAATTGATTGATTTTGACCATAGCAGATGGTCAAAATCAAAGGTTTCAGTCTGACTATTAAAACAATAAACCAGCGGAGCAAGCAATCATTGTCGCAACTCCAGGTTTTAACCATAACTGCTTGCATTTCTATATAGCACCTTCTCAGGAGCACAATGAAAATGAAGGACATATTAGATGGACTCAAGAGATCTTATAGTGTGGGTGGGTGTTGGGAGAGACTGGTTTATAGGGGAAACTCCACAATATCCAGGTGGCTGATGTTACAGCTGTTGACCTTCTAGATAAGGGACAGGGTTGCACTGTAAGAGCGGTTTGTAATCCTGGAAGAGGCTCCAGATTACAGCGAGTAATGAAGCCACAGAAGGCATCAAAGAACAAGAATGAGACTGGCAGTTGATGCAGGCAGGATGATGAGTGCTGGATAGGATATGCAAAGAGGTTGTTCTGATGAGCTGATGTTTAAGAGGTAGGCAGATGTAAAAACATCTATCCTCAATTCTCTCATATACTTCCCCTTTTAACCAGACAATAGTATAACAAACAACATTCTAGTGGACCATATTCCTAAGATTCTAAACTGGAGACAGGCTTCATGAGGGTCAGAGACAATCCCTAAAACTAAAAGTAACGTATGCATTATCTCGACAAATTGGACTAAAATAAAACTTCACAGTACAAACCACAACACATACCTACCTTGTATTGAAATCAGAGAGATTAATGCAAATTTGGGATTCATATCAAGTCCCTTCATGAACCTTACAAAGAAATTCTCAACAACCAGCTTCAAGTTAATCACGAGAAACTCAAGGTTACTTTTAACCACATCTTTTGACACAATTGTGTTACTGGGTGGGGAGCCAAGTATCATTTCTGGTAGAATATCTAAGGACAACTTTTTTTAAAAATTCCACAATGAAGGAAGATTTAAAGAGTCTGGATTCTACAAACTGCAGATAACATTAGACTTCGGAGATAAAAATTATCACATCACCAGAGGTCAGAAGCTTTCTAAAAGACAACCTGGGCTACACTATTTCTTCAAACACGAGAAAGAGTACTGTCTTTAGAGTACTGTCTTTCAAAAAAAAAAAGAGCTGCAGTGGCTGTCAGACCCTCGTGTGGGGGAAAAGGGGATTTCAGCTGCACTACCTACCTTGTTCCTGAACAATTAAGAATGTGGGCAGAATAAAAAGTGAATCGACTGGATGGAATTTGTGAATATTAGTAATAATCCAGATGCATTATTATTTGGTGGTGGGGGTGTTCTGAAATGTCTGGTTTAATTCTTTAATAATTGTCAGAGGGCAGAGCTTAAGGATGCTGGGGTGGGTGCAGCATTTCTTTTTTTTTGGGGGGGGGGGGTGGAGAAAAGAGGGTATTCTCGGGGGGGGGGGGAAAGAGGGTATTCTCGGGGGGGGGGGGGGGAGAGAGGGGTATTCTCGGGGGGGGGGGGGAGAGGGTATTCTCGGGGGGGGGGAGAAGAGGGTATTCTCGGGGGGGGGGGAGAAGAGGGTATTCTCGGGGGGGGGGGGAAGAAGTGGGTATTCTCGGGGGGGGGGGGAAGGGGGTATTCTCGGGGGGGGGGAAGGGGGTATTCTCGGGGGGGGGGAAGAGGGTATTCTCGGGGGGGGGGGGGGGGAAAGAGGGTATTCTCCAGGGGGGGAAAGAGGGTATTCTCGGGGGGGGGGGGGGGGGAGAAAGAGGGTATTCTCGGGGGGGGGGGGGGGGGAAGAGGGTATTCTCGGGGGGGGGGAAAAGAGGGTATTCTCGGGGGGGGGGGAAAAGAGGGTATTCTCGGGGGGGGAAAGAGGGTATTCTCGGGGGGGGGGAAAAGAGGGTATTCTCGGGGGGGGGGAAAGAGGGTATTCTCGGGGGGGGGAAAGAGGGTATTCTCGGGGGGGGGGAAGAAGAGGGTATTCTCGGGGGGGGAGGGGAAGAGGGTATTCTCGGGGGGGGGGGGGGAAGAGGGTATTCTCGGGGGGGGGGGGAAGAGGGTATTCTCGGGGGGGGGGAAAGAGGGTATTCTCGGGGGGGGGGGGAAAGAGGGTATTCTCGGGGGGGGGGGGGAAAGAGGGTATGCTCGGGGGGGGGGAAAGAGGGTATTCTCGGGGGGGGGAAAGAGGGTATTCTCGGGGGGGGGAAAGAGGGTATTCGGGGGGGGGGGAAAGAGGGTATTCTCGGGGGGGGGGAAAGAGGGTATTCTCGGGGGGGGAAAGAGGGTATTCTCGGGGGGGGGGAGAAAGAGGGTATTCTTGGGGGGGGGGGAGAAAGAGGGTATTCTTGGGGGGGGGGGAAAGAGGGTATTCTTGGGGGGGGGGGAGAAGAGGGTATTCTCGGGGGGGGGGAGAAGAGGGTATTCTCGGGGGGGGGAGAAGAGGGTATTCTCGGGGGGGGGAGAAGAGGGTATTCTCGGGGGGGGGAGAAGAGGGTATTCTCGGGGGGGAGAAGAGGGTATTCTCGGGGGGGGAGAAGAGGGTATTCTCGGGGGGGGGGGAGAAGAGGGTATTCTCGGGGGGGGGGGGGGAGAAGAGGGTATTCTCGGGGGGGGGGGGAGAAGAGGGTATTCTCGGGGGGGGGAAGAGGGTATTCTCGGGGGGGGGGGGGGAGAGAGGGTATTCTCGGGGGGGGGGAGAGGGTATTCTCGGGGGGGGGGGGGAGAGGGTATTCTCGGGGGGGGGAGAGGGTATTCTCGGGGGGGGGGAGAGGGTATTCTCGGGGGGGGGGGAGAGGGTATTCTCGGGGGGGGGGGGGGAGAGAGGGTATTCTCGGGGGGGGGGGGAAGAGGGTATTCTCGGGGGGGGGGGGGGGGGGGAGAGAAGAGGGTATTCTCGGGGGGGGGGGAGAGAGGGTATTCTCGGGGGGGGGGGGGGGGGGGGGGGAGAGGGTATTCCCGGGGGGGGGGGGGGGGGGGGAGAAGAGGGTATTCCCGGGGGGGGATTATTCGCAGGGGGGGGGGAGAGATTCGCGGGGGGGGGGGGGGGAAGAGAGATTCGCGGCGGGGGGGGGGGGGGGAAAGAGAGATTCGCGGGGGGCGGAGGGGGAGATTAGCGCGGGGGGGGGGGAGATTTCCGGGGGGGGGGGGGGGAGATTCGCGGGGGAGGGGAGATTCGCGGGGGAGGGGAGATTCGCGGGGGAGGGGAGATTCGCGGGGGAGGGAGATTCGCGGGGAGGGGAGATTCGCGGGGGAGGGGAGATTCGCGGGGGAGGGGAGATTCGCGGGGGAGGGGAGATTCGCGGGGGAGGGGAGATTCGCGGGGGAGGGGAGATTCGCGGGGGAGGGGAGATTCGCGGGGGAGCGGGAGATTCGCGGGGGAGGGGAGATTCGCGGGGGAGGGGAGATTCGCGGGGGAGGGGAGATTCGCGGGGGAGGGGAGATTCGCGGGGGAGGGGAGATTCGCGGGGGAGGGGAGATTCGCGGGGGAGGGGAGATTCGCGGGGGAGGGGAGATTCGCGGGGGAGGGAGATTCGCGGGGGAGGGGAGATTCGCGGGGGGAGGGGGAGATTCGCGGGGGAGGGGAGATTCGCGGGGGGGGAGAGATTCGCGGGGGGGGGAGAGATTCGCGGGGGGGGGGGGGAGAGATTCGCGGGGGGGGGGGAGAGATTCGCGGGGGGGGGGGGGGAGAGATTCGCGGGGGGGGGGGGAGAGAGATTCGCGGGGGGGGGGAGAGAGATTCGCGGGGGGGGGGGAGAGAGATTCGCGGGGGGGGGGAAGAGATTCGCGGGGGGGGGAAGAGATTCGCGGGGGGGGAAGAGATTCGCGGGGGGGGGGAAGAGATTCGCGGGGGGGGGGGGGAAGAGATTCGCGGGGGGGGGGGAAGAGATTCGCGGGGGGGGGGGAAGAGATTCGCGGGGGGGGGGGAAGAGATTCGCGGGGGGGAAGAGATTCGCGGGGGGGAAGAGATTCGCGGGGGGGAAGAGATTCGCGGGGGGGAAGAGATTCGCGGGGGGGAAGAGATTCGCGGGGGGGAAGAGATTCGCGGGGGGGAAGAGATTCGCGGGGGGAAGAGATTCGCGGGGGGAAGAGATTCGCGGGGGGGAAGAGATTCGCGGGGGGGAAGAGATTCGCGGGGGGGAAGAGATTCGCGGGGGGAAGAGATTCGCGGGGGGGAAGAGATTCGCGGGGGGGAAGAGATTCGCGGGGGGGAAGAGATTCGCGCGGGGGGAAGAGATTCGCGGGGGGGAAGAGATTCGCGGGGGGGAAGAGATTCGCGGGGGGGAAGAGATTCGGGGGGGAAGAGATTCGCGGGGGGGAAGAGATTCGCGGGGGGGAAGAGATTCGCGGGGGGGAAGAGATTCGCGGGGGGGAAGAGATTCGCGGGGGGAAGAGATTCGCGGGGGGAAGAGATTCGCGGGGGGGAAGAGATTCGCGGGGGGGAAGAGATTCGCGGGGGGGAAGAGATTCGAGATTCGCGGGGGGGAAGAGATTCGCGGGGGGGAAGAGATTCGCGGGGGGGAAGAGATTCGCGGGGGGGAAGAGATTCGCGGGGGGGAAGAGATTCGCGGGGGGAAGAGATTCGCGGGGGGGAAGAGATTCGCGGGGGGGAAGAGATTCGCGGGGGGGAAGAGATTCGCGGGGGGAAGAGATTCGCGGGGGGGAAGAGATTCGCGGGGGGGAAGAGATTCGCGGGGGGGAAGAGATGGCGGGGGGAAGAGATTCGCGGGGGGGAAGAGATTCGCGGGGGGGAAGAGATTCGCGGGGGGGAAGAGATTCGCGGGGGGGAAGAGATTCGCGGGGGGGAAGAGATTCGCGGGGGGAAGAGATTCGCGGGGGGAAGAGATTCGCGGGGGGGAAGAGATTCGCGGGGGGGAAGAGATTCGCGGGGGGGAAGAGATTCGCGGGGGGAAGAGATTCGCGGGGGGGAAGAGATTCGCGGGGGGAAGAGATTCGCGGGGGGGAAGAGATTCGCGGGGGGGAAGAGATTCGCGGGGGGAAGAGATTCGCGGGGGGGGAAGAGATTCGCGGGGGGGAAGAGATTCGCGGGGGGGGGAAGAGATTCGCGGGGGGGGAAGAGATTCGCGGGGGAAGAGATTGAAGAGATTCACGGGGGGGGAAGAGATTCGCGGGGGGGGGGAAGAGATTCGCGGGGGGGGGGAAGAGATCGCGGGGGGGGGGGGGAAGAGATTCGCGGGGGGGGGGGAAGAGATTCGCGGGGGGGGGGGAAGAGATTCGCGGGGGGGGGGGAAGAGATTCGCGGGGGGGGGGGGGAAGAGATTCGCGGGGGGGGGGGGAAGAGATTCGCGGGGGGGAAGAGATTCGCGGGGGGGAAGAGATTCGCGGGGGGGAAGAGATTCGCGGGGGGGGAAGAGATTCGCGGGGGGGGAAGAGATTCGCGGGGGGGGGGGGAAGAGATTCGCGGGGGGGGGAAGAGATTCGCGGGGGGGGGGAGAGATTCGCGGGGGGGGGAAGAGATTCGCGGGGGGGGGGAAGAGATTCGCGGGGGGGGGGGAAGAGATTCGCGGGGGGGGAAGAGATTCGCGGGGGGGGGAAGAGATTCGCGGGGGGGGGGAAGAGATTCGCGGGGGGGGGGAAGAGATTCGCGGGGGGGGGAAGAGATTCGCGGGGGGGGAGAAGAGATTCGCGGGGGGGGGAGAAGAGATTCGCGGGGGGGGGGGGGAGAAGAGATTCGCGGGGGGGGGGGGGAAAGAGATTCGCGGGG